>NC_053026.1:367623068-367743888 GCF_003073215.2 Triticum urartu | reverse complement strand
CTGTAATGAAATCATTCTTGATTTATATTGGTGTTAAACCTATTATATTCCAACTTCTCTATGGTTCATACCCTCCGATACTACTCATAGATTCATCAAAATAAGCAAACAACGCATAGAAAACAGAATCTGTCAAAAACAGAACAGTCTGTAGTAATCTGTAGCTAACGCAAACTTCTGGAACCCCAAAAATTCTAAATTAAATTGCTGGACGTGAGGAATTCATCTATTAATCATCTGCAAAAATAATTAACTAAATAGAACTTTCCAAATAAAAATGGCAGCAATTCTCGTGAGCGCTAAAGTTTCTGTTTTTTACAGCAAGATCAACAAGACTTTCCCCAAGTCTTCCCAACGGTTCTACTTGGCACAAACACTAATTAAAATCATAAAACCACATCTAAAAATAGGCTAGATGAATTATTTATTACTAAATAGGAACAAAAATCAAGGAACAAAAATAATATTGGGTTGCCTCCCAACAAGCGCTATCGTTTAATGCCCCTAGCTAGGCATGATGATTTCAACGATGCTCACATAACGGATAAGAATTGAAACATAAAGAGAGCATCATGAAGAATATGACTAGCACATTTAAGTCTAACCCACTTCCTATGCATAGGGATTTTGTGAGCAAACAACTTGTGGGAACAATAATCAACTAGCATAGGAAGGTAAAACAAGCATAACTTCAAAACTTTAAGCACATAGAGAGGAAACTTGGTATCATTGCAATTCCTACAAGCATATATTCCTCCCTCATAATAATTTTCAGTAGCATCATGAATGAATTAAACAATATAACCAGCACATAAAGCATTTTTTTTCATGATCTACAAGCATAGAAAATTTATTACTCTCCACATAAGCAAATCTATCCTCATCAATAGTAGTGGGAGCAAACTCAACGAAATAACTATCATGTGAGGCATAATCCAATTGAAAATTAAAATCATGATGACAAGTTTCATGGATATCATTATTCTTTATAGCATACAATTCATCACAATAATCATCATAGATAGCAACTTTGTTTTCATAATCAATTGGAACCTCTTCCGAAATAGTGGATTCATCACAAAATAAAGTCATGACCTCTCCAAATCCACTTTCATCAATATAATCATCATAACTAGGAGGCATGCTTTCATCATAATAAATTTTCTCATCAAAACTTGGGGGACAAAAAATATCATCTTCATCAAACATAGCATCCCCAAGCTTGTGGCTTTGCATATCATTAGCATCATGGATATTCAAGGAATTCATACTAATAACATTGCAATGATGCTCATCATTCAAATATTTAGTGCCAAACATTCTAATGCATTCTTCTTCTAGAACTTGAGCACAATTATCGGAATCCTTATTTTCATGATAGATATTAAAAAGATGAAGCATATGAGGTACCCTTAATTCCATATATTTTTTGTAGTTTTCTTTTATAGACTAAACTAGTGATAAAACAAGAAACAAAAAGATTCGATTGCAAGATCTAAAGATATATCTTCAAGCACTAACCTCCCCGGCAACGGCGCCAGAAAAGAGCTTGATGTCTACTACACAACCTTCTTCTTGTAGACGTTGTTGGCCCTCCAAGTGCAGAGGTTTGTAGGACAGTAGAAAATTTCCCTCAAGTGGATGACCTAAGGTTTATCAATCCGTAGGAGGCGTAGGATGAAGATGGTCTCTCTCAAGCAACCCTGCAACCAAATAACAAAGAGTCTCTTGTGTACCCAACACACCCAATACAATGGTAAATTGTATAGGTGCACTAGTTCGGCGAAGAGATGGTGATACAAGTGGTATATGGATGGTAGATAAAGGTTTTTGTACTCTGAAAATATAAAAACAGCAAGGTAACTAATGATAAAAGTGAGCGTAAACGGTATTGCAAGGCTAGGAAACAAGGACTAGGGTTCATACTTTCACTAGTGCAAGTTCTCTCAACAATAATAACAAAATTGGATCATATAACCTTCCCTCAACATGCAACAAAGAGTCACTCCAAAGTCACTAATAGCGGAGACAAACAAAGAGATTATGGTAGGGTACGAAACCACCTCAAAGTTATCCTTTCTGATCGATCTATTCAAGAGTCCGTAGTAAAGTAACATGAAGCTATTCTTTCCATTCAATTTATCATAGAGTTCGTACTAGAATAACACCTTAAGACACAAATCAACCAAAAACCCTAATGTCACCTAGATACTCCAATGTCACCTCAAGTATCCGTGGGTATGATCATACGATATGCATCACACAATCTCAGATTCATCTATTCAAACCAACACAAAGTACTTCAAAGAGTGCCCCAAAGTTTCTACCGGAGAGTCAAGACAAAAACGTGTGCCAACCCCTATGCATAGGTTCATGGGAGGAACCCGCAAGTTGATCACCAAAACATACATCAAGTGGGTCAATAGAATGCCCCATTGTCACCACAGGTATCCCACGCAGGACATACATCAAGTGTTCTCAAATCCTTAAAGACTCAATTCGATAAGATAACTTCAAAGGGAAAACTCAATCCATTACAAAGAGAGTAGAGGGGGAGAAACATCAAAATATCCAACTATAATAGAAAAGCTCGTGATACATCAAGATCGTACCACCTCAAGAACACGAGAGAGAGAGAGAGAGAGATTAAACACATAGCTACTGGTACATACCCTCAGCCCCGAGGGAGAACTACTCCCTCCTCATCATGGAGAGCACCGAGATGATGAAGATGGCCACCGGAGAGGGATTCCCCCTTCGGCAGGGTGCCGGAACGGGTCTAGATTGGTTTTCGGTGGCTACGGAGGCTTCTGGCGGCGGAACTCCCGATCTATTCTGCTCCCCGAAGTTTGTAGGGTATATGGGTATATATGGGAGGAAGAAGTACCTCGGTGGACCTCCGGGCTGTCCACGAGGCAGGGGGCGCCCAGGGGGGTGGGCGCGCCCCCCACCCTCGTGGGCAGCCCGGGACTCTCCTAGTCCAACTCTGATACTCCGTGGGCTTCTTCTGGTCCAAAAATAAGTTCCGTGAAGTTTCAGGTCAATTGGACTCCGTTTGATTTTCCTTTTCTGCGATACTCTAAAACAAGGAAAAAACAGAAATTGGCACTGGGCTCTAGGTTAATAGGTTAGTCCCAAAAATCATATAAAATAGCATATGAAACATCCAAGGTTGATAATATAATAGCATGGAACAATCAAAAATTATAGATACGTTGGAGACGTATCAAGTACTCGTAGAGCCAAAATGGACTTCGTATGAGGAAGTTATGCATGTTTAACTGAACTGTGCACAAAACAGATTTCAATCTGAATTCAACTATGAGATTGAGTCTAGATAGATCCGAATTTTGTTTTTTTTCTTGTCTCTTTTTTCTCACATTTTTTTATTTTTCTTTCTCTTTTTTTTCTCTGACATTTTTTATTATTTTTTCTTTCTTTTTACCTGTCTTTTTTTCTCTCTCCCTCTTTCCAAAACAAACTAGATAAGATGCAGATTGGATCAAGTGAAGATGTGAACGATCTCAATGATGATTATGACAATGAACGGTGGGTAGCACATGGTGGAAATTGATGGATTGGTGGTGGACAACGGAAGGGATAACAATGAAGTGGCAGCATGACTAATGTGAACAGAACTCAAAACTCTAAACGAACTAGACACTAAGACCAGCTACTCGACACGATGATGCAACCGATAATTCAACTATGCAATCAATGAAAATAAAATTGCAAAGGCTCGAACTGGCTTGGACAAAGGATGAATAGATCTAACTTTTTTGTGGCTTTTTCTTGGACAATAGGTAAGAAAATAAATCTAATGTAGGAAAAACTGGAAAGTCTCACCGAGCAACCTGAAAACTGATAGCACTTGATAGAGGTGAGTGGCCCGATCTTCGGATGAGATGATAACTAACGATTTGATGGAGATGACTTTGATAATCCGACTACAAACATGCACGACGTTGCGCCTTAGCAATCGCTAAACCAACTCCTACAGGTTGTTTGCCACGCCAGAGCACGATCAACCTGACCACGAAGGTCTATTCCTGCAAGCAATCGAAGAACAAGCAAGAATATGATTAAGCAATCTGAATATTGCGAGTATGGATGAAGTATTGATAAAGGTGGGGATCCGAAAGAGGTCTTGGTCTAGTCGTTGGACACAAACGAAGTACACGAAGTTGCAATGGCTAACTTCTAACTAAACAAGTCCCCAACAAAAAGCTACTACATGGATCTACTTATATAGGAGCAAGGGGTGGCGGCCAAGGAGGTGGTAGGACGTCCCAAGGCATCCTAAAACCAACCCTAGGTCGTACAAGGCTTATGGGCCCAAGTGGAGGTGATGCAACACCTTTGGACTTGTAGTTTGACTCGGATTCTGCTGCAACGTCAGATTGTTTCGTCCATAACTCAATGCTGCAGACGAATTTGAAGTTGAATCCAATTTTGTTGGAAAGTTCACGAAATCTACTTTCCAAAAAAAGAATCACCCAATTCGGAGTCCGTATGAAAGAGTTATTGGCGTTTTGAGTCAGGTATGTCTGTGCAGTCCAAATCTAAATCTAGAACGTGAGAGACTTGGACCCTATCTTCTCTTGGCCCAAAAGTGACGTGAGATGACTTTTTGAACAGCACATAAAATTATCTTTTCCCTTATCTTCATATGTGGATTGCACAAATGTCTCATACACCTTCAATTAGACATGACACAAAAGTCTGTGAAGTATTTTTGTCCTGGACGACATAAATAAATTATTGCATAGTTTGCATTGGAAATCACCTCACAAATGTACAAGTATGCAATATTTTTGATTGTATCCAAGGTAGTCATGTCCTCATCATTTTGGCCCATATATAGCGAGTTATGGGCCGACCTGAAGACCGACAATATTGAGATCCATTGAAGCTTCCGTCCTAAATTACAGCATTCCGACCAAGAATAAACCTACACTGTACAATAAAGAAATTATGGCATATTACATCCACTGGGCATCAAATTTCGCCACTGCTACTTCTTGAGCTTGCGTTGGTTTTTCCCTCGAACAGGATAGGGTGATGTAGCAAAGTAGAGATAAGTATTTCCCTCAGTTTGAGAACCAAGGTATCAATCCAGTAAGAGACAACGCACAAATCACCTAATACCTGAACAAACAATCAAACAACTTGCACCCAACGCGATAAAGGGGTTGTTAATCCCTTCACCGTCACTTGCAAAAGTGAGATATGATAGAGATAGATAAATTGTGAAGTAAATATTTTTTGTATTTTTTGGTTTATGGATCGGAAAATAAAATATTGCAAAATAGTAGATCGAAAACTAATATTGTAGATCGGTGATTGCTCTCTGACTATAGTGCCAGAAAATCTCTTGTCTGCTAGGACTACGTCGGTATTTCTCCAAAGAGGAAGGGATGATGCAGCATAACAATGGTAGGTATTTCCCTCAGTGAAGAAACCAAGGTTATCGAACCAGTAGGAGAACCAAGAAACACAACGTAAATAGCACCTGCACACAAATAACAACACCTCGCAATCCGACATGTTAAAGGGGTTGTCAACCCTTTCGGGTAACGATGCCAGAAAATTGTAGTAGATTGAAATAATAGATCGCAAATAAAATAAAGTGCAGCAAAGTATTTTTGTATTTTTGGTTTAATAGATCTGAATAAAAATGCAAAGGAAAAGTAGATCGCAAGCAAATATATGAGGAAGAAGACCCGGGGGCCGTAGTTTCACTAGTCGCTTCTCTCGAGAAAGATAGCAAACGGCGGGTATACAAATTATTGTCGGGCAATTGATAGAATCTCAAATAATTATGACGATATCCTGGAAATGATCATTACATAGGCATCACGTCCAATATTAGTAGACCGACTCCTGCCTGCATCTACTACTATTAATCCACACATGGACAGCTATCCAGCATGCATCTAGTGCATTAAGTTCATGGAAAACGGAGTAATGCAATAAGAACGATGACATGATGTAGACAAGATCCGTTTATCTATTGCGTAGATATAGATCCCATCTTTTTATCCTTAGTAGCAATGATACATACGTGTCGGTTCCCTTTTCTGTCACTGGGGTCAAGCACCACTACCGGGCACCTCTTCCCGTTGCAAGATAAATAGATCAAGTTGGCAAAACAAAACCCAAATATCGGAGAAGAAATACGAGGCTATAAGAGATCATGCATATAAGAGATCAAAGAAACTCAAATAACTTTCATGGATATAAAAATATATGACTGGTCATAAACTCAAAGTTCATCAGATCCCAACAAACACACCGCAAAAGGAGTTACATCATATGGATCTCCAAGAGACCATGCATTGTATTGAGAATCAAGAGAGAGAGAGAGAGATGAAGCCATCTAGCTACTAACTATGGACCCGAAGGTCTACAAAGAACTAATCTCGCATCATCGGAGAGGCACCAATGGAGGTGGTGAACCCCATCCGAGATGGTATCAGATTGGATGTGGTGGTTCTGGACTCTGCGGTGGCTGGATGAATATTTCGTCGACTCCCCTAGGGTTTTGGGAATATTTGGGTATTTATAGAGCAAAGAGGCGGTCCTGGGGCACCCAAGGTGGGCACAACCCACCAGGGCGCGCCTGGGCGTCCTGGCGCACCCTGGTGGGTTGTCCAATCCTCGGGACTCCCCCCAGGTGCACCCAGGGCCCAACTTGTTCCTTCTGGTCCATAAAAAATCTCCTTAAAGTTTCATGGCATTTGGACTCCGTCTGATATTGATTTTCTATGATGTAAAAAACACGAAAAAAACAGGAACTGGCACTTTGCACTATGTCAATAGGTTAGTACCAAAATATGATATAAAATGACTATAAAATAATTATAAAACATCCAAGATTGATAATAAAACAGCATGGAACAATAAAAAATTATAGATACGTTGGAGACGTATCAACATCCCCAAGCTTAACTCCTACTCGTCCTCGAGTAGGTAAGTGATAAAAATAGTATTTTTGATGTGGAGTGTTGCCTATCATGTCATATCATATTCTTTTCTTTATAGCATGGAGAATTGGACTTTTTATGTGATTCAAAGCAATAGTCTAGTTTTGACATGATAATTTAGATACTCAAGCATATCAACAAGCAACCATGTCTTTCAAAATATTAGTCCTAAAATAAGTTATCCCTACAAAATCATATAATCTTGTCATGCTCTGTCTTCTTAACACAAAGTATTTATCATGCACAACCTCGATGACAAGCTGAGCAATTGGTTCGTACTTTTTAACGCGCTTCAGCCTTTTCTACTCTTACGCAATACATGAGCGCAAGCCATGGATATAGCACTACGGGTGGAATAGAGTATGATGATAAGGGTAAATATAGAGAAGACAAAAAGGTAAGGAAGTCTCATGGATGCGGCTAACCAACGAGCTATGGAGATGCCCATCAATCGATATCAACGTGAGGAGTAGGGATTGCCATGCAACGAATGCACTAAGAGCTATAAGTGTATGAAAGCTCAATATGAAAACTAAGTGGGTGTGCATCTAATCCTATAATGAAAAATTCCCACTAGTATATGAAAGTGACAACATAGGAGACTCTCCATATGAAAAACATGGTGCTACTTCGAAGCACAAGTGTGGTAAAGGATGCTAGCGATGCCCCTTCTCTCTTTGTTTATTATTTTTTTTCTTTTTTCCTTTTTCTTTCTTTATTTTTTTCCTTTCCTTTTTTCTTATTTTTTTCTTTTTATATTTTTTCTCTCATTGTTCGGAGTCTCATCCTGACTTGTGGGGGAATCATAGTCTCCATCATCCTTTCCTCATTGGGGCACTGCTCTAAGAATGAATAATGATGATCATCACACTTGTATTTACTTATAACTCAAAAGAAACAAAAATTACAACTCGATACCTATGACAAGTGTTACTCTATATGAATGCCTCTGGCAATGATCTAGCGTAACATGTATGAAAAATGATGAACGGTGGCTGAGCCACAAACACTATGTCGGATATATGATAATGCAAAGCTATATGACAATGAATGCTCAAGTCATCAAACGGAAGCGGTTAAGTTGCATGGAAATATATCTCGGAATGGCCATGGAAAAGCCATAATAGGTAGGTATGGTGGCTGTTTTGAGGAATATATAATGAGGCTTATGTGTGATAGAGCGTATCATATCACGGGGTTTGGATGCACCTGCGAAGTTTGCACCACGTCTCAATGTGAGAAAGGGCAATGCACAGTACCGTAGAGGCTACCAAATTACGAAAAGGTAAAGTGCGTATAATCCATGGACTCACATTAGTCATAAAGAACTCATATACTTATTGAAAAAGTTTATTAGCCCTCGAAGCAAAGTACTACGACGCATGCCCCTAGGGGGATAGATTGGTAAGAAAAGACCATCTCTCGTCCCCGACCGCCACTCATAAGACAATCAAAATTAAATCATGCTCCAACATCA
Organism: Triticum urartu; assembly: GCF_003073215.2. Lineage (NCBI taxonomy): Eukaryota > Viridiplantae > Streptophyta > Magnoliopsida > Poales > Poaceae > Triticum > Triticum urartu. Next base: position 367,735,425 of record NC_053026.1, on the reverse strand, counting down.
TAGCATAACGAGAGACTATACATGCATGCTTCGGGAATCACAAACCTTAACACCAATATTCCTACTAGAGCATAATTACTCATCAACATAACTCACATATCACACCATCATATCTCAAAACTATTACTAAGAATCAAGTTTATTTTGTCCAATAATCTTCATGACATTTTTCTTTTCTTTATCCTTCTTGGATATCTATCACTATGGGACTAATTTTCATGTGTTGCTTTTCATAAGCTCAAACAAATATAAGTGAAGATCATGAGCATAACAAATTTTCTTTCTATCAAAATAATTTAAGTGAAGCAAGAGATAATTTCTTCAAAATTTTACTAACTCTCAAATAAACCTAAGTGAAGCAAGAGAGTATTTATTCAAAAATACTAAGCACACCATGCTCAAAAAGATATAAGTGAAGCACAAGAGCAAGTCCATTGCTCATAAAAGATTTAAGTGAAGCATAGAGATCAATTCTAACAAGTCATGACATAATTTTGGCTCTCTAAAATAGTTGTGCCCAACAAGGATTGATGACTTAAAACACAAAATAAAACAAGCAAAGACACATATCATACAAGACGCTCCAAGCAAAACACATATCATGTGACGAATAAAAATATAGTCTCAAGTAAAATACCGATAGTTGTTGGAAGAAAGTGTGGATGCCACTCGGGGGCATCCCCAAGCTTAGTTGGTTGCTCATTCTTGGATAATAGCTTGGGATGTCGGGGCCTCCCCAGGCTTAGGCTCTTCCATCCTTCCTTCATCCATCGTAAGATAACCCAAAACTTGAAAACTTCAATGACACAAAAATCAACAAAACCTTCGTGAGATCCATTAGTATAAGATTAATAAACCCCAGGCTTAGGCTCTTCCATCCTTCCTTCATCCATCGTAAGATAACCCAAAACTTGAAAACTTCAATGACACAAAAATCAACAAAACCTTCGTGAGATTCATTAGTATAAGATTAATAAAACCACTAGAGTGTAACATCCCAAAATTCTAAATTTTGGAATGTTATAAACACATAGATAGATTGATTGATTGTTTGATTGATTGCATGAATTGAGTGAAATTTGAATTCTTTTTGAAAGTTAAATGAGAGGGAATAAAAGGACTTCCCCAAAACTTCCCATCTTGCATTTTGATCTCCCTGAATTCAAATTCATTTCATCACAAAACCCTAGAGTGCAGATAATATAACTTCTTCCATTTAAATAAATGAAAATGGGTTTGAAAATGATTTGAATTCCATTGTGAATATGTCAAATTTAGAAACTTTAAGCAACTCAATGAGTTCATGAGGGGAGATAAAATGACTTCTTCAAATTCGAAGAAGGAGAATTGGAAGTTCCAAAGGAATAATTTGAAAGTCACTTTGAAGTTATTTGACTTTCCAAATTCCAAATCCTCTTGGGAGTTATTTAGTATTAATTCAAATTATTTTTCTCCTAAAAATCAATAAATGGAAATAAGGGTAAAATGATTCCCTTTAATAGAAAATTAGGAGAAAATATATTTGAAATCATTTTGCTATTTTAAAAATGATTTTTATTTATTTTAGATGCAACAATAGACTGTTTGACTTTTAGAAATTTTTATGAAATTTATTTGAACTTGAAAAATAGTTCATCTTATTGCTGCTATTTTTCTGAACATTTTGGTATATAATATGCCTATGTAGATTTTTATTTATTATCTCTCTGTGCAATTGTTTCTTTCTATTAAAAAAGCACGCGTTGGCCAGCCGGCCCACGGCCATCCGGTCCAGGAGCCAACCAGCCTCACCGCTGGCCCATGTCACCCCACGCCCGAGCGCTCTTTCTCGCTCGCTCCTCGCCTCTCGCCCGCACTCGCTGACCAGTGGGGCCCAGCCCCAGGTTGTCTCCAACCTCCCGCTCGCCCCGCTCGGCATAGAGCACGCGAGTCCGCCGCCCGCAACAGCCGCTTGGCTCTCGCATGGATAGTCCTATCTGCAGCTCCCTGACGCCCTAGCCTTGCCTATAAAGACCCCAGGACTCCCCTCTCTCCATTAAGCTCTCCCGCGTCGTCCCACACCGCTCTCCGCAGCTGCACCGTCCGTCTGCATCTAGCCAGAGGCGGAGCCGCTCCACCGTTGATTGCGTCGCCGCTGAGCCATCCCGAACCCCCATCTTTCTGTCAGTCTTTTGCCCGTGCCCGTGCGCATCTTCTTGACATCTTCGTTTTCCCTCTAGGTCTGCCGGAGCGCTGCCCTGACTTGCCGCACCCTCACCGGAGCTCCGGACGCTGCCGCCTCCCTCCGCTCGTCGTCGGCCACCCCGATGACCGCTGACCCCACCAGCGGATCTCCCACGCCGCGCCGGACCCCGCCGCCTCCTTCCCCATCGCCGATGAGCGCCGGAGTCGCCGCCCCATCACCAGCCAACGCCAACACCGCCGCCCCTGTACATCGTCATCGCCTCAGTAAGACGACCGCTCGCTCCCTCCGTTCATTTTTTAAAGTTTAGATTGGTTAACCGTGGGTTTCTTAAACCACGGGTTTTGTTAAAAACTGATTAGTTTTTGTTTTAGTTATTCGCCGCCACCGTTTTGCTTAGATAGCGGTCGTTCGTCGTATAAGATTCTGAAGTGAAGACCTTTTGGCTAGTAGGAATCTGCCACATGGTCGCGGGCCTGTTCGCAGTTTATTTTTCTTTTCTGTTTCACCGTTTAGTCCCTATAATTCGCAGATTAGCCCATAAACTTCGAGTAGTCACAACTTCTTATTCGTAGATCCAAATTAGATGAAACTAGCGGAAAATTCTTCATCGTGATTAGATCTATCCAGTAGTATCTTCTTTGTAAACTTTTGTCAAATTAAAATTTGAACTTTTTTCAGATTTGAATTCAAACTTTAATTGGCCATATCTCCTAAACTGTAGTTCCAATTAAGTCGATTCTTTTTTGCGTTTCGTCACCGTAGCCAAACCCTACCACTTGCACCAATCTCACAACAATTTTCACACACTTAGGATCAGTCCATGATATTTTTACTCGTATGCCTAGTATGCACTATGGTCCACGTCACAAATTTCGACACCCATACCCCATGATTGTTTTGCACTTAGTATTTTTTGATAGTTAAGTGTGTTCTGTGTTCATTTGGATGTTTTGAGTCTTTTCATGTTGCATGTTATTTGGTTCTCCAAAATGATTGCTTATGTGAATGCAATGTTTGACTTTATAGATTTTTATCGAAGAGTGACGAATAGTTCTATTAAGTAAAATTCTAAGAGCGATATAATCTTCATCAACTATTACCAGGCAAGTTCACATTTGACCATTCTTCCAATTACCTATGTTTATATTATGCACTTAGTCCTTTTGTGATAGGATTGCATGGTAGGATTTATTGTTGCCAGATGGCTATGTCGTTACCTAGTAGTTTATTTGAGGTAGGTTTGATTATACATCCTTGTCACCACCATGTAAGTTTATTTTTGCCTCGCTAAATGTAGACGTGGTTTGGGAGGCGAACATGGTGAGGCATGAGTGACAAAGTAGTAATCATGACCAAGACTTGTAAATGAACTACATGGGTGGTATTTGGTTTGAATGATGGCGAAATACAGTGGGAGAATGCATGGTTAATACATGGTGGTGCACCACTAGTGGTCGGCCGCCCAGGCTCAGATTTCATGTCTAGAAGCTTATGTGTGAAGCCACAAGCCAATATGGGGTATGGCTTAGTTGACTAGTTAGTGTGACCTCTTTCGGGATAGGCTAGCAGATGTAGAATGAGTAGGTGTACCGGCCTATCCGTGGGTTAAGAGGAAATACTTTTGAAAGACTATGTCTCGGTCATCCTATTCTCAAACGCCAGGCAGTGCGAGAACTTCAAGGGAGGCGATCGAGTCTTGTGGGGAAAAGTGCGCAAACCTCTGCAGAGTCTTAAAACCTAATCGATTAGCTGTGTCCCCGGTTACGGACAACTTGATCATCTAGTAATGGAAATGCTGGAAGATCTCATCACCATTAATTAAACAGTTGGGTTTTAAATGAAACTTTGGTAATGGATTGAGTTGGGTTTGCCAACTCATCCTATGCTATTTTGTAGTAGTAGAATAATATCTCTTATTCTAGGGAAAAACTAGCTTTATGCAAAAAAACTAAACTTAGAGCTTTCTACCAGCCAAATTGCATGTACACATAGGTTCATTATTCTTATGATGTGAATTGCCACTACATTCAATTTACTGACCTACAGGGCTGCAACGTCTTTTGTTGCAGGAATTTCTACGATGAGTAAGAGTTACGTTGTAGGGTTACGGTCTACACTCAACTTGTCGTTGGCGTTGATGGGACTCAACACTCGTTTGATTGTTCCCGCTGAGACTTATGAGGTATATATCAGTTTTATGTTATTTATACATGTGATTGCACTTTGGTATATACATTGATGTACTATGTGTGCCAGCATACCGATCCAGGGATGTCACAGATACATAGAGGCTTCACCGTTTGAGTTCGGGTCGCTACAGAGATGGCATCATAGCACATGTTGACTCTAGGACGTGCCCCTAGAAACTGGAAAGCCCTTAGGAAAGTATTTCTCTAAAACTTCATTTTCAAAAAGATCCTTTGCCTCTCTTCTTTTCTGAGCTTTATCAAACATTCCCTTTTTAGTTAGACAATACCCCATTCCCTTTGGACCACACGGAGGATCAACTGATGAGACCACTCCGAGAAGGGCAAGATATCAGACAACTGAAGACCACTTCACAGTAAAGAGGACTTCACCATACAACAACAGTCGAAGACTCGAAGAATCTGAAGACACTAAAGAATTCCAAGATTTGTATGACCTTTAGAAGACCAAACCCATGTTATATACTTATGTTAGATGCGATGATTTGTGAGCTATCTTTGTTTGTGTTTTCTGGCAGCCACAAAATAAAACCTATTTTGAAAACTACTTTGTTGTATTGTGTGTGTCTCCCTCCATCCCTCTTATCTCATCCCCAAAACCCTTGGACCCCATAGATGATGAATGAAGATGGACTTGTATTCTCTGGACCGATCACTCGGTTGGAGGTAGAGCTATGGATTCAAAACATGGAGAATCACTTCGGGAGCAATTTGGTTGCAAGGAAGTATGAGGTTCAATATGCTCTTCAGCACTTTACAAAAAGTGTTGCAACCTGGTGGAAAATGCATCAAGACATACAAGGATGTAATGGAGCAAAAACTTGGGAGGAATTGAAGAAGACTTTGTTGGGATCCCATCTTATCCGGAAGCACGATGATAACCCGAAGAAGAAACCTTGTGCCTGCAAGATATGCGAAGAAATAGGACACACCCATGAAGAACACAAGGATGGATGCACTCATTGTGAAGGAAATCACCAAGCTGAAGAATGCCCAACTAGGCAGGTTACTTGTTTCTTGTGTGAAGGAACTACGCACTACCCTGCCCAGTGTCATATTTATCCCAAGGTACAAGAAATTACCAAGCAGCAGAAGGAAGCAGTGAAAGAAGCCCTCATGGAAATTTTAAAAGAACCGGTGATGAAAGAAGATGTTGACGACCCTAATGGAGAAGGCCTAAACAGATTTTACTCCAATGCTTGCTATTCATGTGGAGAAGAATGACATTTTTCACTGTATTGTACGAAGCAAAGCCAAGAGTAGCTGGGAGACTTCCCGACAGAATAAGTGGAGTTTTATCCACAAGAGATAGAATAATTGATCGGAACGAAGAAGTCGAGGAAGAGGAAGAGCATGAATCCCCTTAACAAACCAGTTTTTGCAAAGAAGGACCGAAGTCATGTCACATGTTTAAAGTGCAAGCATAGTGGTAATTATGCTAGAAAATGCCCAGAAAGGAAGCCAAGAACCCAAGGAGCAAAGATAACCACCAGGAAGCCCCTGGATTTGTCTGACATCATTTGTTTACGCTGCAAGGAAGTAGGACATTTTGCCAAGGAATGTTCAGACCCAAGGAAAGCTTGAGCTGAGTAGTTGAGATCTTGATATTGGAATAAAGCATGTAATAAATGTGGAACATGCTTTTATTTTCATTGAGGATGTTGAGTTGAGTTACGATGGGAATTGTAATAGTTCGTGAAGCAATAAAAGTTGATATGTTTGGAATCTCATATGAGGTGTCATGAGTTGTTTGTTGATTGTCAGTGCCTCTCTCGCTATGTCACCCAGACTTAAGCTTTGAACCCATGGACAAGCTAACCCAAACCTTTCCCAGAAAAACAACCACAGTTCACCCAAGGAAATACATACATTATCCTGAGTACCCATTTTATCTTATACCTGCAGATGACAACCCTTTATAAGTCTTTTCTCAAGGGCCCGGAAACGATCATGACCTTGACTAGTGACCAGGATTACCCAAAGATCCTAAAGGACATGATGAAGCATATTCATCTTAAAGGAGATGCAGTCTACAAAGGTTATCCTTTCATGGAGAATGGAGTTGAACTTTGGTACGTGGAGGTACACCTCCACCGTGTGAAGGGAGTTTACCCAAAGACTATGGGTCAATACTTTTTCATCTCTCGAGTACCCCAAGAAACATTCTTCGACTTTGTTCGTGAAGCTGCTATGGAAGCCATATGTCAGATTGGAGAAATACTTGAAGCGAGACTCTGTCACACTCAGGAATACCTGAGAGAGGTGCATGCGGAGATGATGGAGATGAAGCTGATGGCCACCATGATGAAGCAGAAGATCGATGATTTCAAGGATCACATCAAATAATTCTAGTGGGACTGAAGCATCTTCAAGTAGGGCAAATGAATAAAGGTGGAAGTAATGCTTGACCATACCAAACTATGTGGATGGCAACATTTGTAATAGAGTACTTTTGAAATTTGAGTTTTGAGAAGTGGTTAAGGATGTAAGAAAGGATTTGATATGAATAGAATATGAATTATGGATGAACCAGTGCATTTTTACGATACTTGTTTGTATGAACACTTAACCAATGGAAAAGAAAATGTATTCCATAGAGTGGAGTTTGGACAAATGGGTTGGAGTTTGGTTTTAGTTATGATGGTTACCCCAAGAGTATGAAGGAATGAAGTGCTATTGGATTTAAACGAGATGTAATGTTGGAATATGGAACAACAGTAACTCCAAGGATGAGTTAAGGATATACAAGTGTTGAAGTGGGCCATAACCCACAGGACCCAGGATTTGAAAAGGAACAAGCGCAACCTTGTTGTAGGAAGAATTATGGAAGAAGTTGTGATTTCATCAGGACGTTTCATAGGAGGTTACGTAAACCCGAGAGTTATGAAGAAACGATAAAGGTTTTTGCTTGGCTTGCAGAACCAATGGATTTACCCGAACCCAGTTCATGGAGATGAGAAGTTTTGCAATGCTTGTGAGGATGCCCAAGTGTTAGAATACGTGATTCACTATCTGCGTATGTGGTAATGATTCAAGTACGGGATGGATTGACCCCCATACCGGAGACTTCTATCATGAGCTATCATATGTTGATGGAAAATCAGAGAGCCTTAAACCCCTAGAAGAGTGTCGACACGACAAGCCAAAAACCTTAGAATGGCAGGACGATGGAAACCCTGTACAAGCACCTGTTGCCAATCATAGGTCATATGGTGAGATTCAACCCAGACCCATTTCCTGCAGGAGAAACCAAAAATTTTCGACCACCATGAGATTTTCGATAGTTGTTTAGCATTGACGACAACCTGACAGCAAAGAAGACCCAGATTCAGAAGGATCTTATTTGATGCAGGGACTCCAGATTTTGAGAAAAATGTATGCCCTTACCGAAAAGCACCAATGAGGGAGTTATCCTGGAGAATATGAGAAGACCGACATCGTCAATGCAAAGGATGGAGTACATGAGTTTTGTTGGAACTGTAACCATGCTTCTAATGGTGGTAGCACCCCATACCTTGTGTTGATGAATGGATTTTCAAGAAGACCCCCCCCCCCCAAACCTAACCTTCTTTCTAGCCTCTCCGAATCTCGAGGACGAGATTCCTTTTAAGGGTGGTAGTTTGTAACATCCCAAAATTCTGAATTTTGGAATGTTATATTAAACTATTAATTATGATTGTTTGTTTGTTGTGTAATTGATTGTGTGAAATTGAAACTTTTGAAAGTTGCATGAGAGGGAATAAAAGGACTTCCCCAAAACTTCCCATCTTGCATTTTGATCTCCCTGAATTCAAATTCATTTCATCACAAAACCCTAGAGTGCAGATAATATGACTTCTTCCATTTAAAGAAATGAAAATGGGTTTGAAAATGATTTGAATTCCATTGAGAATATGTCAAATTTAGAAACTTTAAGCAACTCAATGAGTTCATGAAGGGTGTCGGTGTCAAAACCGACGGATCTCGGGTAGGGGGTCCCAAACTGTGTGTCTAAGGCGGATGGTAACAGGAGGCAGGGGACATGATGTTTCACCCAAGTTTGCGCCCTATTGATGGAGGTAAAACCATACGTCCTGCTGGATTATTCTTGATAATATGAGTAGTACAAGAGTTGATCTACCATGAGATCAGAGAGGCTAAACCCTAGAAGCTAGCCTATGGTATGATTGTATGTTGTCCTACGGACTAAAACCCTCCGGTCTATATAGACACCGGAGGGGGCTAGGGTTACACAGAGTCGGTTACAAGGAAGGAGATCTACATATCCGTATTGCCAATCTTGCCTTCCACGCCAAGGAGAGTCCCATCCGGACACGGGATGAAGTCTTCAATATTGTATTTTCATAGTCCAACAGTCCGGCCAAAGGATATAATCCAGCTGTCCGGATACCCCCTAATCCAGGACTCCCTCAGTAGCCCATGAACCAGGCTTCAATGACGATAAGTCCGCCGCGCAGATTGTCTTCGGCATTGCAAGGCGGGTTCCTCCTCCGAATACTTCATAGAAGATCTTGAACACGAGGATCGTGTTCGGCTCTGCAAAATAAGTTCCACATACCACCTTATAGGGAATAATATTTACACAAATCTAATCTGCTGACGTACCCTGTAGTGTGACATCACACCACAACCAGGTCTTTACTCGAATCATTTTTCATAACCTATCTCAGCGAGTTTCGCAAGGCGGTTTCCTGGGCACGTCTTGTCGAAGCAGAGATCGTGTCCCCTTATTACAGGATTCCCATTAATACGGACGTGGGTAACCCAACCGCGCCATCAATTACGGCGCTTGGGGGATAAGCAAGTTTTACCAGGCTGGTGGGGGTGCATAGTTTTGTCCGCCCTTATAAAGGGATAAGGTCTCACCTTTTTCTACCCACGCCTTCTTCCTCCTTGCTCATCCATTCTTGCGCACTCGAGCTCCAGTGCCCAAGTCCACATCCTTCTCCTCAACTCTCTCCAAACATGTCCGGAGCGGGAGGCAAGTGGATGGTCTCCTCCGTCACGGAGGGACACATCAAAAAACTATATGGGGCCGGATACTTAGCCGCGGATATCGCGCACCGGCTGCCAGCCGCAGGGCAGATCGTCCCTACCCCGGAACCTTACGAAAGGGTGGTTTTCCTCCCCCACTTCGTCCGCGGACTGGGGTTTCCCCTCCATCCATTCGTCCGCGGCCTTATGTTCTATTATGGGCTGGACTTTCATGATCTGGCCCCGAATTTCATCCTCAACATCTCGGCGTTCATCGTCGTGTGCGAGGCTTTCCTCCGCATCCGGCCCCACTTCGGCCTGTGGCTGAAGACCTTCAATATCAAGCCAAAGGTAGTAGGCGGCCAACAAGTAGAATGCGGCGGAGCCGTGGTGGGCAAAATGCCCAACGTTACATTATGTGAAGTGGCGATTGTAAGCCAACTCTTTATCCCTTTCTTATTCAGTACATGGGATTGTGTGAAGATTACCCCACTTGCGACTAAACTACCATGCGGCTATGCCTCTAAGTCGTGCCCCGACACGTGGGAGATATAGCCGCATTGTGGGTGTGACAAGTTGGTAATCAGAGCCATCCCCGACTTAGGAGCCCCTGCTTGATGGAATCGCTGATGTTGTTGAGTCTGGAACAAAATGTTTTGAGTCTTAGGATTATATATATCGAAGAGTAGGATTCTTTTTGCTCATCAGTCCCTTCGTCACTCTGGTGAGGCCTCCTGAAGTAGAAGTTTTGACTCTCCTCTCCTCGAATTTCATGAAAAAAAATTAGGATCACGCGGGTATTTTGGAATCGTTCTGATAGTCTTGTGATGAGAACATTGTTCTTGGTGCCTCCTGGCATTTAGGGGTTGTGGCAGTGTCCCGGGGAGTTGAGCTCTAAGGTGTTGTCGTCACAATTTTATCGTTGCATTTCTAGAATACCCGAGTTTCGCCGACATCAAAAATCTCTTTTATCTAGTTGTTGGTGAGATAACCTTGACGCCACCCAGTACTGGGGCGGCAGTTCAGGAGTATTGCCATAACTTGTATAACGGATGCTTTTGGAAGGTTGACGTAGGTACATGATTTCCGTAGATTTCTTGGTTATGTGTTGAAGGATGGATACAGTTGGATGTACGGATTGTTAGTTTGGGTGAGATATTATGCTTCCCCTGTATCCCCAACACCTGATTGCATAAATAGAAAGTTTCGGGAGTTTATAAGTGGGAATTCAAGTATCTCGTAGGATATATTTCCAACAAACACATGATACGATATGGGGTCTATCATATGTTTTTTTTCGGCTTATTCTGTGAGCCAAATCCTTGTTTTGCTTTTGAGTTGTGGTATTCGAGTTGCTTCAATGTCAAGTGTTGATTCCATACGTTCCCTAAGTCGTGTTCTCACACTTCTATGTGAATACTAATCCCTCATGATAATCGAGATTGTCATGTCAACCCTTTTCAACCGGCGTGTTTCTCTTCAAGTGGATCCGATCATTTCAACATCCGCAAGATCACCTCTCGGTTTTCCCAATGTTGTTCGCTTCATCTGTCCCCAAGTTGCCTTTGTTTTTCCCCCCCCCCCACCCCTTGTTTCTTCAAGGACTCAGATTTCTTAATCATGTATCCTTTTATTGATGGGGAGTCTCTCCATTCTTTTCCATCAATGTTCTTACCCGGTGATTCTCATGAAGATGCTAAGGAAGCTTCAAGCTCATTATTCTTCATTCTTTTCTTCTCTGGTAGATTCAATTCAAGCTTTGTCAACCATATCCTTTTCTTGTTTCAAATGTGTTCTCATGCCGGTGCACCTCTTAATCATCCACTTCTCGCTATTCAATTATTTCGGAGAGCTCAAGATATCTCGAAGATTCGTGTTTCCACTCTGCATTCGTTCAAGCTCTTTCGAGGATGTTATCTCATTCAAGCCATTTAATTCAACTGGCACAATCTCTCTTTTAAATTGTTCAACGGTGTATCTTTTGAGTGGGCCTTAACCCACAGGTCTTTTCCCAGGATTTTACCTGACTCTTCTAATTTTCTCGGAGCTATTCTCAAATCTTCTAAAGTGTGACGTAAGAATGAATTATCATCAGTCATATGTCTTTCTCTAAGGTCTTTCAAATTCTTTTCATTGTTGATTCAACCTTTATATTCTACATTATTCCGGACTGTCTCAACAATTCATGGTGGTGTTTCTCATCGTCATTCTCATATTTTGGAGACCGAAGAAGAGTTTTTCCTCCAAATCTTATCTGTTCTCTCATAGATGCGTAGTTCAAGCTTGCTGACATCCTCTCATAATTGTTTTTGATTGTGAGAATTCTTTTCAACCATCCGGAGCAATTCAAGAGTCTTTTCAGTTTGATTCTCCGAAGGCCATCATTTCAAAAGATTTATTCATTCTCAGCTTTCAGCTATTGTTCCCCAAATCTTACCGGTGCATCATTCAAATTTCTCTAATCAGCTCAGGATCTCTTCGTTCAATTGTATCTAAATTCTCTCAAGCATCTTCGTTCATTTGCTAATTCTTCCCGGTGTTTCGCTATCTTTTCTTTGATCATTTTTAATTCTTTCGGTGGTTTGTTCAAGATTCCTCTTCCTATGTTCTCATATCAATTCATTCGTTCTTTCCAATCCTACCAGCGAATCGTTGAAGACCTTCTCAAGTTTGCGCTATATGTCTCTTAATCCTTTCTACGAGAATAAGTAGTATGCCAAATCTGTTACTTTTCATCAATTTAAATTGGTGAAGGATTCGCATAACATAATTCTTATTCATATTTCCTTGAAGTGTTTAATTCCCTCTTTCGGAGTTTGTTCATGAGGAATAAATTATCGATTCCAGGTGATTCATCTTTTCTTTTCCGGAGTTTCAAGTTTTTCCGCTTTATCACGTCGTGAAGCTCCATCTAAATCATCGCAAGGCTTCACCTTATGTTCTCAACTTCTCTTTCTTTTTATTTTCCTATCTGGAGTTCTTCATGGAGGCTCAACATGGTGGCTCATCAAGGATTTCTTTCATTCTTCATTCGTTCTTTAAGATTTCTCTTGAAGTTATAATCCGCCAAGCTATACTCTCAAATAAACATGGTGCTCAACACATGTCTTGTTTTGAGGAGTTCAAGCATTCTTCATATTGCATTCCGAAGTGCAGTTCTTCCTATCTTATCTTTTGAGGTGGTGTTATGTCACTCTTGACAATTTCCCTTCGTGTGTCATGATTCAACAGTTGTTAAGAATGACATATTTTAAACCCATCATTTTCTCTTCGTTCATGAGATCCTTTGCAACCCATCAATCTCTTCGTTGGAGTTATCTTGGGTTATATTTCACCTAAAGCTTTCCCTAAGGATTGTTGCTATTTATGGTGCTCATAAATGACCCAAGTTCTTCTTTTATCCTCCCGGTGAAATAAGTTTCTCATCTCCTTGTTGATGTCAATTCAATCTATTATTTTCGATAATGAAAATTTTCATCTCAAACTTCGAGATGTTTTCCATAAGCCCACAACAAGCTTGTTCTTTTCGTTGTTGATTTTCCAACAACTCCGTTCAACCCTTCTTCGTAAGAGTGCTCTCTCAAGTTTAGTTGTGAGAGATGTTGCTTCTCTCATCTTCGTTCTTTTCATTCTATTCTTACATTTGTTCCGGAGGCATTGTGATGTTGCCCTCTTTGACCAATCATCTCGTCTTCTCAAGATCATGTTCTTTCCTTTGCTTATCCATTCAACCAGAGTGTCGTGTACTCCATTCAAGTTCTCTCATCTTATCAAGTTTTGCCTCCCTTCTCAACCCGAGTGCTGTCTGAGATCTTTCTTACCCCTTGTGCCATTCTTTCAATAGTTCTAGAGGCAGTGTGTTGTTGATTTCATCAAGTATCCTCTCATCTTTTCAAGTTCATGTTCATCTTTATCATCCCGTTTACATCTCGTTTCATCCGGAGTGCTTGCATGTACTTCCTGTCCATTGCAACCCTTTTTCTTATGTCTTTCAACCTACAAGGTTCTAGTAATGTTCCTTGTTCCTCTTTTCTAACAGAGTGTTTTCAACTTTCTTCATCTTCGTTGTATTCTTTATTTCAATTTTTTTTAACCTCGCAAGGTACTTTGGTTTCACTCGTTTGTCAAAGAAGAAACTTAGTTTTACCTCTTCTCTTCCTCTTCCGTTTCCCTCCGGTGCCATCCTAGATCTCGGGACGAGATCCTCTTGTAGTGGTGGAGTGTTGTGACGCCTCGAGACTGGCGCTCCAGATGCCTTCCAGTAATTTCGTTGCCGCCATGTGTTTCTTTTGCTTGCTCTTTTATTTTTTTCATTGCATCATGTCATCATGCCATCATGGCATTTCATTTTTTTTAAACTTCACTAAATAAATTGCATAGATCTTTTGATCTATTTAAATCGAGGGAATTCACATGGTGGTTTCTCTTTAAAACATATCCTCCTAATATTTAGGGAGCTATATTAAACCATTCCTTTGGCTTGGAATCACCCACAACACATATGCGCCGTTCTTCAAATTTTCTTTTATCCTTCTCAACTTCCCCTTCTTCCTTTCGAGCCTTTTAGTAAAGTTGAGTGGCAATTTTACTCTACCCATAAATGTTCCAAATCTGCCCATAAATCACATCTATTGTGTAGGGTCACCTCCTATAATTTTAACCCATTTGGAGTTCATTTGAATGGGTTTCGAAATTCAAAACTTGTCGAGTTAAATCCAACGCGTGTGGATTTTACTTCCTCTAAAAATCCTCAGGCCATTTTTGTCAATTCCTCGTATTTTTGCGAGTCCAGGAAAATTGCCTCGTGCTCTAATTCTACCCATAACCCCTTCCTTTTCTTCTCCTTTCCTTTGTTTTTCTATATTTTGGAGATAAGAGAGAGAGAGGGGGGGAGCCCAACCAGCCTATCGGGCCACCTGGGCCGCCCAACCTCCCGCACCCAGGCCGGCCCAACCAACCCTTCCTAACCCTAGCGTGCACCCCCTCCTCTCGATCGCTCCCTCTGCCCGACCCCCATCTCCCTCCAGCGCCGCCACTACTCTTCCCGATCTCCTCCCTCCTCTCACTCGACCCCGCATGCAGGAGCCCGCGTCAGCCTCTCCTTCCCCCGCGACCAGCGTCGCGCCTTTGCTGTCGAGGTCCTTGCCCGGAGCCTCATCGCCAACACCGTCGTTGCTTGGTCCCGGACGCCCCGGCCTCTCCTTACTCGCACCGCGCCACCATGGAGGCCCAAGCTGCCTCCCACCTTCTCCTTCGATTCCGGTGCCCTCCACCTCCACCGCGACACTTGGCGCGACCCGATTGGCCAGCCGCTGCATGCGCCGCCTTCCCGACCAGCAGGAGGCTGCCACGTCGCCTCCCACCACCGCGGCTTGCGGAGCTCGCGCCAGGCCCACCCGGGCCCCGATCTGGGCTCCGAAGCCCGAACCACGCTGCCCCTGCACCCAGAGCTCTAGATCGGGAGAGGAGCTCCTGATCTATATTCCCGTCACCTGCCTCGCGACCCTGCCGGCTCAGCCTCGCCGGAGCTCCGACCTCGTCGGAGATGAGTGGCCGCCGCCCTGTTCCTCTCCTCCTCCCTCCGGTTCTCCCTCTTCTTCCCCTCTCATGATCCATTTCTCTCTCAGGAAGCCCCGCCGCCGCATGGGGTCGCCACCATCATCCGGCAGGTCCGGCGGCACACGCGCCACGTCGCCGGCGCTCGTTCCCGCCATCCCCGTGCCAGATCCGGTGAGCCGCCGCCTGGATCCGCCGCCCCCGCGTCCATCCCCGTCGTCTGCCGGACCGCCCCGCCGCCGGAGCGCCACCTCGCCACCGATCGTCGTCGTTCCTGCCTGCACGCACGTGTGTGTGCGAGCACACGCACGCCTCCCGCGCATGGGCCTCGGCCCACCGCTCGCGTTGACTGCGCCTTCAGGCCTAGCAGCTTCTCCTTCAACACCTGGGCCATGGCCATAGGTGAGCAGACCCCCCCCCTTCAGCCCCTTGTGCTCTGTTGGGCCAGAAGATTTGGCCCGTTTCATGTTTTTTTCCGCAGAACGATTTTCCTTTTATTCCAAAGAACGCAGTTTTACAGAAAAGTCCTCCTTGTTCATGCATTTAATAATTCCACAACCGTGCATCGGATTAAAATAACTTATATATGAAAAATTCTTAGAATTTTGTGTATATTCATATTATACAACTTTCATGCATGTTTAAAATGATGTTTGTGTTTATTTTGCTAAATGTCATGCTAAAATGCTTTATTTCATAACTAAATAACCGTAGCTCGGATTTAAATGAACTTTATATGTAAATGGGGTAGAAAAATGCATAGGTTAACATGGTGCACTCATCTTGCATGTTTAACAACTCTAAAATATGGTTTAGGGCAGAACAGCACCAAATCCATAAATTGCATATAAGGATTTTTCTGGATTTTTGCTTGTTGTTCCGGCCTCATTTAAACTTGTCTCGATAGGTAGTTTTCTTATGCTTCACCTCTTGCCATGTTTAACAACATTTAATATTGTTGGGTACATAACCGAGAGAGAACTAAATAAGTCATGTGGTGTTTCGTCAATATGCAACTCGTTGCATATTGAGCTCCACTTAATTTGTAGTATTGTTTGTGCACGTTGCCATGCCATGCCTCATTAAACCGGACATGCATCATACTTGGTTATGCATCATGCCATGTTTATGTGATGGTTGTTTACTATGTTTCTTGCTTCTTTCCGGGTTGCTTCCCTCATTAGCTTCGGTTTCATTCCGGAGTTGTGAGGATTCGTTCGACTATGTTGGGTCATCTACTTCTTGGACTCGTTCTTCTTCCTTGCGGGATTTCAGGCAAGATGATCATACCCTCGAAATCACTTCTATCTTTGCTTGCTAGTTGTTCATTCTATCGCTATGTCGCGCTACCTACCACTTGTTATATCATGCCTCCCATATTGCCAGGTCAAGCCTCTAACCCACCTTCCTAGCAAACTGTTGTTTGGCTATGTTACCGCTTTTGCTCAGCCCCTCTTATAGCGTTGTTAGTTGCAGGTGAAGTTGAAGTTTGTTCCATGTTGGAACATGGTTATGTTGGGATATCACAATATCGCTTATTTAATTAATTAATGCATCTATATACTTGGTAAAGGGTGGAAGGCTCGGCCTTATGCCTGGTGTTTTGTTCCACTCTTGCCGCCCTAGTTTCCGTCATACCGGTGTTATGTTCCTTGATTTTGCGTCCCTTACACGGTTGGGTGTTATGGGAACCCCTTGACAGTTTGCTTTGAATAAAACTCCTCCAGGAAGGCCCAACCTTGGTTTTACATTTGCCTAACAACCTATACCTTTCCCTTGGGAGTAATTAACCTAAGAGTCATCTTCATTTTAACCCCCCCCCCCGGGCCAGTGCTTCTCTAAGTGTTGGTCCGAACCGAGCTGCCTGCAGGGCCACCTCGGGGAAACTTGAGGGCTGGTTTTACTCGTAGCTAGTCTCATCCGGTGTTGCCCTAAGAACGAGATACGTGCGACTCCTATCGGGATTGTTGGCACATCGGGTGGCTTTGCTGGTGTTGTTTTACCATTGTCGAAATGTCTTGTAACCGGGATTCCGAAACTGATTGGGTCTTCCTTGGAGAAGGAATATCCTTCGTTGACCGTGAGAGCTTGTGATGGGCTAAGTTGGGATACCCCTGCAGGGTTTAAACTTTCGAAAGCCGTGCCCGCGGTTATGTGGCAGATGGGAATTTGTTAATGTCCGGTAGTAGAGAACTTGACACTTGACTTATTTAAAATGCATTAACCGCGTGTGTAGCCGTGATGGTCTCTATTCAACGGAGTCCGGGAAGTGAACACGGTTTTGGAGTTATGTTCGTGCGTAAGTAGTTTCAGGATCACTTCTTGATCACTTCTAGCTTCTCGACCATTGCATTGCTTCTCTTCTCGCTCTTATTTGCGTATGTTAGCCATCATATATGCTTAGTGCTTGCTGCAGCTCCTCCTCATTACCTTACCCTACCCAGAAGCTTAAATAGTCTTGATCTCGCGGATGTGAGATTGCTGAGTCCTCGTGACTCACAGATCCTTCCAAACAGTTGCAGGTGTCAATGATACCAGTGCAGGTGACACAACCAACCTCAAGTGGGAGCTTGATGAAGATCTTGATCAATGTTTTATTTCTTTTCTGGTTGTTCAGTAGTGGAGCCTAGTTGGGACGATCGGGGATCTAGCATTTGGGGTTTTCTTCTTTTATTTTTGGTTCCGTAGTCGGACCTTGATTGTACTCTGGATGATGTATGTTTAACTTGTTATTTGTGTGAAGTGGTGATTGTAAGCCAACTCTTTATCCCTTTCTTATTCAGTACATGGGATTGTGTGAACATTACCCCACTTGCGACTAAACTACCATGCGGCTATGCCTCTAAGTCGTGCCCCGACACGTGGGAGATATAGCCGCATTGTGGGTGTGACACCTAGCCCCAGGTTGTCTCCAACCTCCCGCTCGCCCCGCTCGGGATAGAGCTCGTGAGCCCGCTGCGCACAACAGCCGCTCGGCTCTCGCGTGGATAATCCTATCTGGAGCTCCCCGACGCCCTAGCCTCGCCTATAAAGACCCCAGGACTCCCCTCTCTCCATTCAGCTCTTTCACATCATCCCACGCAGCTCTCAGCCGCCGCACCGCCGTCCTCATCTCGCCGAAGGCGAAGCCGCTACGCTGTTGATTGCTTCACCGGTGAGCCATCCCGACCCTCCATCTTTATGTCAGTCTTTTGCCCGTGCCTGTGCGCATCTCCTTGACATCTTCGTTTTGCCTCTAGGTCTACCAGAGCGTTGCCCCGACTTGTCGCACCCTCACCGGAGCTCTGGACGCCGCCGCCTCCCTCCGCTTGTCGGCGGCCACTCCGACGACCGCCGACCCCACCAGCGGATCGCCCATGCTGCGCCGGACCCCGTCGCCTCCTTCCCCATCGCCGAGGAGCGCCGGAGTCGCCGCCCCATCACCGGCCAACGCCAACGCTGCCGCCCCTGTATGTCGTCATCGCCTCTGTAAGACGACCGCTCGCTCCCTCCGTACATTTTTTTAAGTTTAGATCGGTTAACCGCGGGTTTCTTAAACCACGGGTTTTGTTAAAAAAAACCGATCGGTGTTTGTTTTAGTTAGCCGCCACCACCGTTTTGCTTAGATAGCGGTCGTTCGTCGTATAAGCTTCTGCAGCGAACACCTTTTGGCCAGTAGGAATCTGCCGCATGGCCGACAGCCTGTTCGCGGTTTATTTTTCTTTTCTGTTTCACCGTTTAGTCCCTGTAATTAGCAGATTAGCCCATAAACTTCGAGTAGTCACAACTTTTTAATCATAAATCCAAATTAGATGAAACCAGCGGCAAATTCTTTGTCATGATTAGATCTATCCAGTAGTATATTTTTTGTAAACTTTTGTCAAATTCGAATTTGAACTTTATTCAGATTTGAATTCAAACTTCAACTGGCCATATCTCCTAAACTGCAGCTCCAATTAAGTCGATTCTTTTTGCGTTTCGTCACCGTAGCCAAACCCTACCACTTGCACCAATCTCACAACAATTTTCACACACTTAGGATCTGTCCATGATATTTTTACTCGTATGCCTAGTATGCACTATGGTCCACGTCACAAATTTTGGCACCCATGCCCTATGATTGTTTTGCACTTAGTAGTTTTTTGATAGTTAAGTGTGTTGTGGGTTCATTTGGATGTTTCGAGTCTTTTCATGTTGCATGTTATTTGGTTCTCTGAAATGATTGCTTATGTGAATGCAATGTTTTACTTTATAGATTTTTATCAGAGAGTGACGAATAGTTCTATTAAGTAAAATTATGAGAGCGATATAATCTTCATCAACTATTACCAGGCAAGTTCACGTTTGACCATTCGTCCAATTACCTATGTTTATATTATGCACTTAGTCCTTTTGTGGTAGGATTGCGTGGTAGGATTTATTGTTGCCAGATGGCTATGCCGTTACCTAGTAGTTCATTTGAGGTAGGTCTGATCTATACATCCTTGTCACCACCGTGTAAGTTTATTTTTGCCTCGCTAAATGTAGACGTGGTTTGGGAAGCGAACATGGTGAGGCATGAGTGACAAAGTAGCAATCAGGACCAAGACTTGTAAATGAACTACCTAGGCGGTATTTGGTTTGAATGGTAGCGAAGTATAGTGGGAGCATGCATGGTTAATCCATGGTGGTGCACCACTAATGGTCGGCCGCCCAGGCTCAAAGGGATCAAACATATTTTCATGTCTAGAAGCTTACATGTGCAGCCACAAGCCAATATGGGCTCTGGCTTAGTTGAGTAGTTAGTGTGACCTCTTCCGGGATAGGCTAGCAGATGTAGAATGAGTAGGTGTACCGGCCTATCCGTGGGTTAAGAGGAAATACTTTCGAAATACTATGTCTCGGTCATCCTGTTCTCAAACGCCAGGCAGTGTGAGAACTTCAAGGGAGGCGATCGAGTCTTGTGGGGAAAAGTGCGCAAACCCCTGCAGAGTGTTAAAACCTAATCGATTAGTCGTGTCCCCGGTTACGGACAACTTGAGCATTTAGTGGTAGAAATGCTGGGAGATCTCATCACCCTTAATTAAAAATTTGGGTTTTAAATGAAACTTTGGTGATGGATTGAGTTGGGTTTGCCAACTCATCCTATGCTATTTTGTAGTAGTAGAATAATATCTCTTATTCTAGGGAAAACTAGCTTTATGCAAAAAAACTAAACTTAGAGCTTTCTACCAGCCAAATTGCATGTACACATAGGTTCATTATTCTTATGATGTGACTTGCCAGTACATTCAATGTACTAACTTACAGGGCTGCAACGTCTTATGTTGCAGGAATTTCTACGACGAGTAAGAGTTACGTTGTAGGGTTACGGTCTACACTCAACTTGTCGTTGGTGTTGATGGGACTCCACGCCCGTTTGATTGTTTCCGCTGAGACTTATGAGGTATATATCAGTTTTACGTCATTTATACATGTGATTGCACTTTGGTATATACATTGATGTACTGTGTGTGCCAGCATACCAATCTAGGGACGGCACAGATACACAGAGACTTGACCGTTTGAGGTCGGGTCGCTACAATAAGTGTTTTATCAAACCAATTCATATTTTGTTTTTGTATTATATCTATTGTATTCCAACTTTTCTATGGCAAAAACTCATCAAAGAAAACCATACAGCCATCAAAATAAGCACACAACACAAACAAAACAGAATCTGTCAAAACAGAACAGTCTGTAGCAATATGACTATTTCGACTACTTATGTAACTCCAAAAATTCTCAAAAATTAGGAAGACCTGAGAAATTTGTATATTGATCTACTGCAAGTGAAATGGGTATTTTTATCGCTCTCTGGTAAAAAATATTAAAATTAATTTCGTGAGCATAATAGTTTCTATTTTTTCAGCAAGATCAAACAACTATCACCGAAAAAGATCCTAAAGGCTTTACTTGGAACAAACACTAATTAAAAATAAAAAACACAATCATAACTGTAGCATAATTGTGCTAACATACTAGAACAGGAAGCAAAAAGCAAAAATAAATTTTATTCATTGGGTTGCCTCCCAACAAGCGCTATAGTTTTAGGCCCTTAGCTAGGCATAAAGCAAGGGTCTAAGTTTTGTCATCTTTGGTTCGAGATCCATAAGATGCCCTCATGATTGATTCATAGGGTGGCTTAATTCTTGTTCTAGGAAAGTGTACCCTTCCTCAAAGGAAATTAGAACTTAATATTGCCTTCTTTCATGTCAATAACGGCACCGATAGTGCGTAAAAACGGCCTACCAAGAATAATTGGACAAGACGGATTGCAATCAATATCAAGAACAATAAAATCTATGGGCACATAATTCCTATTTGAAAGAATAAGAACATCATTAATTCTTCCCATAGTCTTTTTAATAGTAGAATCCGCCAACTGCAAATTTAAAGAGCATGATTCAAGATCGGTAAGACCTAGCACATCACATAAAGATTTCAGAATTGTAGAAACACTAGCACCCAAGTCACACAAAGCAAAACACTTATAATTTTTAATCTTGACTTTGATAGTAGGTTCCCATTCATCAAGCAATTTTCTAGGAATTGAAACTTCTAATTCCAATTTTTCTTCAAGAGCTTTCATCATAGCATCAACAATATGTTTCGTAAAAGCTTTATTTTGTTCATAAGCATGGGGTGAATTTATCATGGATTGCAACAAAGAAATACAATCAATCAAAGAGCAACTATCATAATTAAAGTCTTTGTAATCCAAAAGAGTGGGCACATCAATATTAACTTTACTAAATAAGGAATCAATAGAATAAACACCAATCATTTTAAGATATTCATCACTTTTATCCTCTAGTGAGATTGGTTTAGTGGCCATTTGATTTACTAAGGTAGCTTGTGCATCGGATATTTTTCCTAGCAAACTTTCGGTAAAAGCATACTTAGATTGGATATTGCAAAGTTCTCTACTCATATCATCAAGTTGTTTTGTAATAGCATCAAGCACAACGGAGTGCTCCTTAAGTTCTTCAGTAAAATACTTATTATGCTCAAATTGTGTAGTCGTATATTCCTTAGTACTTTTCTCAATTTCAAGCAAAATATTTGGGTAAGGAACATCATAATATTTTCTTTGAGGCATCATGACTATGAAAATAAGAGTGCACGCAAAAATAGATCCGGCAAGAGAACGGCGAACGAGAAAGAGAGGCGAATAAAATGGCAAATTTTTGTGAAGTGGGGGAGAGGAAAATGAGAGGCAAATGGCAAATAATATAAATTGTGAGGAGATGAGATTTGTGATTAGGAACCTGGTTATGTTGAACATCCTCCCCGGCAACGGCGCCAGAAATTCCTTTTGATTGCTCTCTGACTATAGCGCCAGAAAAGCTCTTGTCTGCAGGACTACGTCGGTATTTCCTGAAAGAGGAAGGGATGATGCAGCACAACGACGGTAGGTATTTCCCTCAGTGAAGAAACCAAGGTTATTGAACCAGTAGGAGAACCAAGCAACACAACGTAAACAACACCTGCATACAAATAACAACACCTCGCAACCCGACGTGTTAAAGGGGTTGTCAACCCCTTTCGGGTAACGATGCCAGAAAATTGTAGTAGATTGAAATAATAGATCGCAAATAAAATAAAGTGCAGCAAAGTATTTTTGTATTTTTGGTTTAATAGATCTGAATAAAAATGCAAAGGAAAAGTAGATCACAAGCAAATATATGAGGAAGAAGACCCGGGGGCCGTAGGTTCCACTAGTGGCTTCTCTCGAGAAAGATAGCAAACGGCGGGTAAACAAATTACTGTTGGGAAATTGACAGAACCTCAAATAATTATGACGATATCCATGCAATGGTCATTACATAGGTATCACGTCCACGATTAGTAGACTGACTCCTGCCTGCATCTACTACTATTACTTCACACATCGACCGCTATCCAGCATGCATCTAGTGCATTAAGTTCATGGAAAACGGAGTAATGCAATAAGAAAGATGACATGATGTAGACAAGATCTGTTTATCTATTGCGTAGATATAGATCCCAACTTTTTATCCTTAGTAGCAATGATACATACGTGTCGATTCCCTTTTTTGTCACTGGGATCAAGCATCGTAAGATCGAACCCACTACCGGGCACCTCTTCTCGTTGCAAGATAAATAAATCAAGTTGGCCAAAAAAACTAAATATCGGAGAAGAAATATGAGGCTATAAGAGATCATGCATATAAGAGATCAAAGAAACCCAAATAACTTTCATGGATATAAAAAGATATGACTGACCATAAACTCAAAGTTCATCAGATCCCAACAAACACACCGCAAAAAGAGTTACATCATATGGATCTCCAAGAGACCATGCATTGTATTGAGAATCAAGAGAGAGAGAGAGAGATGAAGCCATCTAGCTACTAACTATGCACCCGAAGGTCTACAAAGAACTACTCACGCATCATCGGAGAGGCACCAATGGAGGTGGTGAACCCCATCCGAGATGGTGTCAGATTGGATCTGGTGGTTCTGGACTCTGCGGCGGCTGGATGAATATTTCGTCGACTCCCCTATGGTTTTGGAAATATTTGGGTATTTATAGAGCAAAGAGGCGGTCCGGGGGGCACCCGAGGTGGGCACAACCCACCAGGGCGCGCCTGGGCCTCCTAGCGAGCCCTGGTGGGTTGTCCCCTCTTCGGGACTCCCCCTAGGTACAACTAGGGCCCAACTTGTGCCTTCTGGTCCATAAAAAATCTCCGTAAAGTTTTGTGGCATTTGGACTCCATCTGATATTGATTTTCTGTGATGTAAAAAGCACGGAAAAAATAGGAACTGGCACTTGGCAATATGTCAATAGGTTAGTACCAAAAATGATATAAAATGATTATAAAACATCCAAGATTGATAATAAAACAGCATGGAACAATCAAAAATTATAGATACGTTGGAGACGTATCAATCAGAAACTTATATGATGGGAAATAGTAGATGGGAACTTATATGGTGGAAAATAGACTCGGGGGCCATAGGTTTCACTAGAGGCTTCTCTCAAGATTGCAAATAATACGGTGGGTGAACAAATTACTGTCGAGCAATTGATAGAAAAGAGCAAAATTATGACGATATCTAAGGCAATGATTATGAAATATAGGCATCACATCTGTGTCAAGTAGACAGAAACGATTCTGCATATACTACTACTACTCCACACATCGACCAACTCCTGCCTGCATCTAGAGTATTAAGTTCATGAAGAAGAGAGTAACGCTTTAAGTAAGATGACATGATGTAGAGGAATTAACTCAAGCAATATGATGAAAACCCCATCTTTTTATCCTCGGTGGCAACAATACAATACGTGCCTTGCTGCCCCTATTGTCACTGGGAAAGGACACCGCAAGATTGAACCCAAAGCTAAGCACTTCCCCCATTGCAAGAAAAACCAATCTAGTTGGCCAAACTAAACCGATAGTACGAAGAGAATTACAAAGATATCAAATCATGCATATAAGAATTCAGAGAAGATTCAAATAATATTCATAGATAAGCCGATCATAAATCCACAATTCATTGGATCTCGACAAACACACCGCAAAAGAATATTACATCCGATATATCTCCAAGAACATCAAGGAGAACATGGTATTGAGAATCAAAGAGAGAGAAGAAGCCATCTAGCTACTAGCTATGGACCCGTAAGTCTGAGGTAAACTACTCACGCTTCATGGGAGGGGCAATAGAGTTGATGTAGAATCCCTTCGTGATCGAATCCCCCTCCGACAGGGTGCCGGAAAAGGTCCCTAGATGGGATCTCACGGTACAGAAGGTTGCGGCGGTGGAAAAGTGTTTTCGTGGATGCCTTTGGAGGTTGGGGAATATATGTGAATATATAGGACAAAGAATTAGGTCAGGGGGTGTTGGAGTAGGCCACAAGGCAGGGGCGCCCCCCTAGGGCGCGCCCCCATGGCTTGTCATCTACTCCAAGATCTTCTGACTTGTGGTTAATAGGTTAGTCCCAAAAATAATATAAAATAGCATATTAATGCATATAAAACATCCAAAACAGATAATATAATAGCATGGAACAATAAAAATTATAGATACATTGGAGACGTATTAGCCACCGATGATAATAAAGCGCAACGTGACCGCGGATTACATACACTGGGCATCAAAGGTCGCCACCAGTGCATATAAACCCGCCGACAAAAGAATATACAAAACTGAGAGCACTTAGAAGGCAATAGGCCTGGCCTAGACGTGCACCGCAAGCAGCCGAACAAGCTGATGAGACCTCAGTTGTGTCAATGATTGATGCTCTATCCCTAGCTGTATAGCACCAAAGCCCACAAGGCAGTCCTCTGAGATCTTCTTTGCATCATTAACATCAAGTCGGAGCTGAGCTTAAGCAAGCCTTTCTGCTTTAAGTTGGGACTGAAGAAGTCTAACAGATTGAGGCAACAACGGCAGAGAGGTTGTCTCATGGCTGCTAGTGAGTAGCTTCAACTCATTGTCTTCATCAAGACATGACCTTGGGGTCATGCCGCTCTCTTCAAGATGGTTTGGCTCACTATCTTCTCTAAAGTTTTGCCTGGCATAAGAGATACGACTCTGAAAGAGAAACAAGGAGACACGTAACAGGTTTCACAATTATATAAGCAAAAAATGGATTTGTTCTGCATAAGGAACATGTTTTTACAACTACAATTTAAAACTGGTAGTTGTTGCAAACATCCAATCAGATGCAAACACCAAAGTAAATAGCAGTGGAGGAAATGATGCATATCCAAATCTATACTAGAACAAAGTTTGAAGGCTTGAGAAGGATGAACTTACATTAAATGTTAACACGGGTGGACAAAGCCCTTCTCAATGTCAATGGAAGGATAATTCAATAAATTCCCTGAAGAAACTTCTTTATAAGCGTTGCCATTATTCTACATTTTGTAAAGAGTAAATATAGGTCAAATAATATTGGAAGAAATAGAGGATAATGAAGCTCAGGTGCAGAGTGATGATATATAATCAAATAGAAATTAATTAAGTACAGTGTTACAAGGCAAAAGGTACTGACAAGAGGAATGTATACGTCAACGTGTGCAGTGGCATTGGCTTTATTCAACATTTTGGTAAGAGTAAATGTAGATCTGATAATTTGGAGAAAGTGGAGGGCAGGGCAGATAAGATGTAGAGTAATGCTAGACAATCAACTATCTCGCAATGCAAGTACAGTAATACTACCACCATCCTTTATTACTTATTGCTCAAATGGATGTATCTAGCACTATTAAGTTCTAAATACATCCAATTGAGCAACAATTAATTTGATACAGAGGGAGTACATGACAACGGGTACTTACATGAGCAATCCAAAACTTCATAACCATTGTGTAAATTCTACATTTATCTAATAGTAAATATAGATCTTATAATTTCGAGCAAAGGGAGGATAAAGAAGCGAACATTTACAGTGATGCTACATAATCAAACAACAATGAGTGTAAGTATGCTGACAAAGGGCAAGAGGTGCTGACAAGAGCAATGCAGTGCCCAGTATTATTATGAGATCCTATGATCCTTTGAGAAAGGATATTCATCTAAAATTAGTTTTCATATAGGAGAGAAGGTAAGGCACATACAGAAATTTAGGAGTTCAAATTTTGAATTGATATCATAGACAGTACTTGACGCTGGGCTCTCTGTAGTTCTAATAGGGTTTTGGCCAGTGGAGTAGGGGTAAAGTGTGGTACACTTGGGCCTGTGTTTTTTGTGGCTGCCGATCTATATGGTTTAATAGGTATCACTACCTTTTCCAAATACCTAGTTTGTACTCCTCGAGGATCTGCACTCACCCTTTTGGACATCTATTACGAAAGAACAACATTTGACTGGAAAAACATAGTATGATGACACATGGAATAGGTACAGAAAATGGATAGGTATGGCATATACTCATATATGATGCTTAAACTAAGCATATGGTGGTGTAATAAAGTAGAAGTAATGCAAGAGGTCATATGCAAAATATGTGCGACCAATACAACCTTGCCAAGTTAGAGCAAGTGATACGTCCATTTTGCATCATGCTTTTATATCGATATTTATTGCATTATGGGCTATTATTACACAATATGTCACAATACTTATGCCTATTCTCTCTTATTTTACAAGGTTTACATGAAGAGGGATAATGTCGGCAGCTAGAATTCTAGGCTGGAAAAGGAGCAAATATTAGAGACCTATTCTGCACAACTCCAAAAGTCCTGAAACTCCAGGGAAGTCAGTTTCAGAATATATAAAAAATATTGGGTGAAGAAAGCACCGGAGGGGGGCCACCCACCGTCCATGAGGGTGGGGGCGCGCCCTACCCCCTGGGCACGCCCCCTGCCTCGTGGGCCCCCTAGCAGTCCTTTGGTTCCCATCTTTGGCTATATGAGGTCTTTTACCCTGGAAAAAAATTAGAAGCAAGCTCTCGAGACGAAACTCCGCTGCCACAAGGCGAAACCTTGGCAGAACCAATCTAGGGCTCCGGCGGAGCTGTTCTGCTGGGGAAACATCCCTCCGGGAGGGGGAAATCATCACCATCGTCATCACCATCGATCCTCTCATCGGGAGGGGGTCAATCTCCATCAACATCTTCACCAACACCATCTCATCTCAAACCCTAGTTCATCTCTTGTATCCAATCTTTGTCTCAAAACCTCATATTGGTACCTGTGGGTTGCTAGTAGTGTTGATTACTCCTTGTAGTTAATGCTAGTTGGTTTACTTGGTGGAAGATCATATGTTCAGATCCTTTATGCATATTAATACCCCTCTGATCATGAACATGAATATGATTTGTGAGTAGTTACGTTTGTTCCTGAGGACATGGGAGAAGTCTTGCTATAAGTAGTCATGTGAATTTGGTATTCGTTTGATATTTTGATGAGATGTATGTTGTCTCTCCTCTAGTGGTGTCATGTGAACGTCGACTACATGACACTTCACCATTGTTTGGGCCTAGGGGAAGGCATTCGGAAGTAATAAGTAGATGATGGCTTGCTAGAGTGACAGAAGCTTAAACCGTAGTTTATGCGTTGCTTCATAAGGGGTTGATTTGGATCCATATGTTTCATGCTATGGTTAGGTTTACCTTAATACTTATTTTATAGCTGCGGATGCTTGCAAGAGGGGTTAATCATAAGTGGATGCTTGTCCAAGGAAGGGCAGTACCCAAGCACCAGTCCACCCACATATCAAATTATCAAAGTACCGAACGTGAATCATATGAGCGTGATGAAAACTAGCTTGACGATAATTCCCATGTGTCCTCGGGAGCGTTTTCCTTTATATAAGAGTTTGTCCAGCCTTGTCCTTTACTACAAAAAGGATTGGGCCATCTTGCTGCACCTTATTTGCTTTTATAACTTGTTACCCGTTACAAATTACCTTATCACAAAACTATCTGTTACCGATAATTTCAGTGCTTGCAGAGAATACCTTACTGAAAACTGCTTATCCACTACAAAAAAGACACATCCGTGACATTTTGGGCCGAACGAAAAAAAATTTGTCATACGTATGACACTTCTATGACAATAATTGTGACAAAACCCGGTATCATCATAGATGTGGTGGGCTCCTACTTCTATGACAAAAAATCATGACAGAAAATGGGATTTTCGTCCTGGGCGGGCCGGAGACGCAGCTGCATGACATTCTTTGGGCCGTCCATGACGGAAAAAACCATGGTAGAAGCGAGTGGGGGGATTTCGGGGAGTTCCCGGTTACGGTGGGAGGTCGGGGGCCGAGTGATGCGCGTTTCTCTTGTACACATACGCGCGTATGTGCGAGGCGTTGGCTCTAACTGAACCCGAGCGAGGCGTTGGGCTCTAACTGAACCCGAGCGATTGCACTGCAGGCTACGCGCTACTGAACCCGAGCGATCGATCGATGGCTGTTAACTAAACCCGATCGAGCGATTCCTTCGCTACTGCTGCTAACTGAAGCCGGACGATTGGATGAACAGTGAGCGTTGCGGGGGGGGGCTGGATGAACAGTGAGCGGTGGCGTTGCCTCTGGATGAACAGGACCCCGTGGTGTGGAGGGCTGGATGAACAGTAGACGGTGGAGGGGTGCCCGTGGAGGGGTGGTTGAACAGGACCCCGTGGTGTGGAGGGCTGGATGAACAGTAGACAGTGGAGGGGTGCCCGTGGAGGGGTGGTTGAACAGTAGCCGGTGGACTAGCGCGCGGTGGAGGCTGGATGAACAGGAGCCCGTGGAGGCTGGAGGAGGTCGACGGTAGCCCGTGGAGGCTGGAGGAGGTCGACGGTGGAGATGAACAGTATCCCGTGGAGTCCCGTTTTACGGTACGCCACACCCCTCCCGATGAACAGGACCCCCATTTCGACCGTAGGAGGTCCATTTCGTCCGTTTTGCGGTACGCCACACCCCTCCCGATCAACAGGACCCCCGTTTCGACTGTAGGAGGTCCGTTTCGTCCGTTTTGCGGTACGCCACACCCCTCCCGATCAACAGGACCCCCGTTTCGACCGTAGGAGGTCCGTTTCCTCCGTTTTGCGGTACGCCACACCCCTCCCGATCAACAGGACCCCGTTCCGAACGTAGGAGGTCCGTTTCCTCCGTTTTGCGGTACGCCGGGCCTCGTTTCCATCGCCTGTTCCGTCCAAGCCCTCCCGATGAACACGACCACGCATTCCGTTCCGACCCAGCCGGTTGGCTCCCACGCGTTCCGTTGCCTCCCGATGAACACGACGCATTCCGTTGCCTCCCCATGAACACGACGCATTCTTGCCTCCCCATGAACACGACGCATTGTTGCCTCCCCATGAACACGACGCATTCCGTTGCCTCCCCATGAACACGACGACGACGTTGTTTCTCTATTCCGACCCAGCCATGTACACGAGCCCTGGCCGTACGTATGCGCGAGTAGGCGTTCGAGACCCTGCCCGTATGTACACATACGTGGCCGTATTTTCTTTCTTGCACCCTGGTCGTTGTACGTACATGTGTACATGCTACGTGCGCGCCTCTACTACGACACGTGCGCACCTCTACATCCACCAGTATATATGTACGTACACGTTCGCGACCAGAATGACAACGCTACGTATGCTTCGACCAGGTGGATCCCGACCGTCAGGCACTTCTTTGCGTGCGAAGATGTAGCTGGTGGGTCCCAGCAGTCAGGGGGGAAACGTTTTTTTCGCAAAATACGGTAGCCCGTCCGGTGGGTCCCCGCTGTCAGGTGGAGGAATAATTATTTTGAACGTAATAAGGAGGCACTTCCTTGCTGCGGCCGTCGACCCAGTTGTCAGCCTCTCCACGTACAGTCCACGTCCGATGGAAGCCGTTCCTTGACACATTGACCACGCCGTGCCGAGAGCACCAGGGCGGTGGACGACGGCGAGGCCTAGGAAGGGGATGATGCGGAGCCGGGGAAGACGCGGCAGTGGATGCCCACGCGTAGAGGAGTACGAGGGTTCACTGGTTTGCTGCGGTGTGAGGCTGTCGTCGCCGTAGAATAACAGGGGGTGTGGGTGAGTAGAGGGATGGCCTGGCCAGCGGTGGGAGTAGTAGGGGGCGGTGAGGCCTCCGCCGCATCGCAGCCGGCCATGGGAGGCAGGAGCACGAGGCACGACCGGCGCTGGTTTGGGCGGCTGGAGCAAGAAGACCAGAGGTTGAAGAAGCACTACGGCCGTTGGATGGACATCGTACGGTCACTGGAGCTAGAATCGTGCATATTGACTAAGTTGACAAAGCCCTCCGTCCCCGTCAACTTAGTAGGCCCACAAGTCAGCCTGCCACTATACTGGGTCCCAGCTAACAGGGGGAGTATTCATTTTTTTGTGCGTAATAAGGAGGCACTTCCTTGCGTGCGAAGATATAGCTTGGTGGGTCCGAGCTGTCAGCGGCGGTAACGTTTTTTCGCGAAATACAGAGGCCCTTTCGGTGGGTCCCTGATGTCAGGTGGAGGAATCATTATTTTGCGTAATAAGGAGGCATTTCCTTGCGTGCGGCGTGGACCCAGCTGTCGGCCTCTCCACGTACAGTCCACTTCAGATGCATGTCGGTTTTGACCACATTGACCAGGCCGCGCCGAGAGCACCAGGGCGGTGGACGACGGCGAGGCCTAGGAAGGGAACGACACGGAGGCAGGGAAGACTCGGCAGTTGTTTCCCACGCGGAGGGGAGTACGACTGTACGAGGGTTTACTGGTTCGTCTGCCGTCGCCGAGAATAACAGCAGGTGTGGGTGAGTAGAGGGATGGCTAGGCCAGCGATGGGAGTACGGTGGCGGTGAGGCCTGCGCGGCAGCACAGCCGGCCGCGGGGAGGAGGGAGCAGGCAGTCCCGCCGGCGCTTGTTTGAGCGGCTGGAGCAGGAAGAGCAGAGATTGAAGAAGCACGACGGCCGTTGGATGGCCATCCAACAGTCACTGCTTGTGCGTCAACCTTTTTTTAGGAAAGCCTCAAATCTGTGGAAAACAGCATACAGCCCATCTGCCATTATTTCTAATAATTTACAGCCCATTTGCTAATTATTAAGGTTTTTTTGGAGCCCATATTCTTTTTGTTAGCATTACAGCCCATATTGTGGCCACGGTTAAAAAATTATACGAAATTTTGCATATTTCGGTGCGGTCCGAACTGTTTTTAATCCCGAAATTTTCGACTCACATTCAAACTGATTTTAAAAATAAATGTATATCAATATAAAATCCAACAAATTCTCCACACATAAAAATTAATGTAATTTAAAATCTCGAAATGAAAAAAAAGATATTTGAAACTAATTGCCGGTTTGATGTGTTTTAAAAATGTACAGCCCATTTCTCATTACTGATGGGCCATTTTCTCGGCCAGCCGAATGAAAGCTCTCCTCGTCTTGAAAGATTTGCAGCCCAACAGGCCTGACAAAGCGACTTACTTGGCAAATCACAAAAAAATTGGGCTGTGGCCGTGGACCCAGCTGTCAGCCTCTCCACGTACAGTACTCTTCCGATGGAATGTCATTGACCACGTTGACCACGCCACGCCGAGAGCACCAAGGCGTGGACGACGGCGAGGCCTAGGAAGGGGACGACACGGAGCCGGGGAAGACGCGGCAGTGGATGCCCACGCGGAGAGGAGTACGAGGGTTCACTGGTTCGGCTGCGGTGTGAGGCTGTCATCGCCGTAGGGCCTGGCTAGCGGTGGGAGTAGTAGGGGGCGATGAGGCCTCAACGGCAGCACAGCCGGCCACTGGAGGCAGGAGCAGGCGGTCTCCCCGGCGCTGGTTTGGGCGGCTGGTGCAAGAAGAGCAGCGATTGAAGAAGCAGCAGGACCGTTCGATTCAAATCCAACGGTTACTGCTACTAGAATCGTTTGTTGACTAAGTTGACAAGCCCTGCGTACGCGTCAACTTAGTAGGCCCACAGGTCAGCCTCCCAACCGGTGCGCCCCAGATGTCAGTGGGAGGAATCATTTTTTTCGCGTAATAAGGAGGCAGTTGATTGCGTGCGGCCAGGCCAGCGGAGGGAGTAGGGTGGGCCGGGGAAGCCTGCGCGGCATCACAGCGGG
The DNA here is from genome assembly GCF_003073215.2 of Triticum urartu. Taxonomy (NCBI): domain Eukaryota; kingdom Viridiplantae; phylum Streptophyta; class Magnoliopsida; order Poales; family Poaceae; genus Triticum; species Triticum urartu. The sequence continues at coordinate 367,702,983 of NC_053026.1, read as the reverse complement.
CCACAAGAGGAGGGAGCAGGCAGTCCCGCCGGCGCTAGTTTAGGCGGCTGGAGCAGGAAGATCAGAGATTGAAGAAGCACGTCGGCCGTTGGATGGACATCCAACAGTCACTGCTGCTAGAATCGTGTGTTCACTAACAAAGCCTTGCGTAAACAAGTCAGCCTCGAAATCTGTGGCGTGTACAGCCCATTTGCTATTATTTTTATAATTTTTACTCATTTTCTAATTCATATGGAATTTATTGCAGCCCTTTTCCATTTTTAGAATTGCTGGCCATTTTCTGGTCAGTACCAGGGTCAAAAAATTAACTAAATATGTGGGAAATTTTGAAAATTCGCAAATTTTTGCTGGGGAACGAAATATTCTTAATCCAAAAATTAATAGCCATACTAAAACAAAATTTAAAAATAAATTAGTACTATGTCATGTTAAATCCAATGAAATATGTATAAGATATCAGTGAAGAAAAAAAACAAAAAAAGAAACTTGTATCCCATTTGCTATAAATTTTTTGGAATTTTCAACCCCTTTTGATATTACTTTTAACAGACATTGACCATACTCTTAAGCCATGCCGGAATGCATCCCTCCTCATCTTGAAAGATTTGCAGCCCAGTAATTCGGAGAAAACAAATAGGCCTAACTTGGGTATTCTTCAAAAAGAAATACCGGGCTACCTATTTTCCCAAAGAACTGGTGCATGAGCATTTAGCTTTATTTATTTATTTATTTACTTATTTATGTTTAGGGGACCATGAGCATGTACCTGGGCCGGATTCATGTGAGATCCTCCCTTCCAATTAATTATGGGCTTCTCTATTGGGCCTTCATCAGTGGGCTGCATGTTATCAACAAGTGGAAAATGCGTTCCGTACGAAAAATAGTATGCGCTGCGTACGGTACGGGGCACTAAAGGATCGAACCGTGCAACGACTTCCAAAACATTGTGTTTGTCATTCTAACAACACATTTATTCAACCAACAGACGAAATATACTACTGATTGTACATTGAAAACAGCATCAGCAACCAGGGCTGGGGGTGCAACAGAAGCAGTAAGCAGGCCAGAAGAGTGAAGACACAGCTCTCTCTTCCAAACCAAACATCAGCCATCATTACAAAAGGGCTACCAAAAAAGAACAAGTGTATGCATCAAACTAAATAAAGATCCTACTACACCAAGTGTACGCATCTAACTAACTGGCTTAGTTAGACGTTACTATTTATTAAGCTGTGGAGATTGGCTGACAGCTTGAACCAGATGGGTGCCTGACGGGGGAAACTCCACCCAGCAGGTCGAAGTCTGATACTTGCGACCCTCTCTCCTACTTTGGGCTGCAGAGCGTGGCGGCACATATCAGGGTATGGTGCATGCGAAGACGCATGGTACGCTGTGTACAAACAGTTTTGCCTGATAAACGAAACCGCGCTGCCATCATGATCCTTGCCGTCGGTTATCTTCTGGTTAATCGGATAATTCAGTCCGACAAACAAAGAGCGTGTACCAAGGCTACTTACCAGCCTCCAGTCAAAAGTTCCTGAAGGCCCAGAGAAGTTGGGATCCTGGACCTTAAAGTGACTGTGATTGTATTCCACGAAACAACATGTCTGGTACGTGCGAACGATCATCAATCTTTCGTCATTGTCTGATCGAGCCAGGAACCACCTGCAACTGCCATGCCGCTTTTCTTTGAAAGGTTCTGGGATTAGGAAGGGTAGGGACACTAGGCGGCCTACAACATCATATCAAGTTGGAGTCAAATAAAAAAGGGCTCTTGATTTAGTCAATCTTAAGAACAGCATGTTATGAGCATGAATATTTTTTCAGCAAATGTTGATAATAATATAAGCAAGCCATCATGATATCATAGGAAAGTAACATACTGCTGTAACAGCCGTTTGTAGCGATGACTGGAGTAGGCCAGCAATACGTCCAGCCATAGAAGGAGTCGACGGTATAAATGAAGCCCTTGTGTTCAATGGCATTAGAGAACCATGGAGGATGTATGATCCTGCGATGGACGTGCAGATTTATCCACTTACCGCAGTGACCTGTCAGATAGGCGAGACCGCGGTTGAAGAACACAATTAGCTTGAAGTCTTTACAATTCGCAGATCTTGTGGGCACTTGGCAGATTACAACGTTGAGCTAATCAAACTTGGTATCATGTTGGCTACTGTAAGATTCCGAGTATTCTGGGCCACGGTGCCAAAGCAGTGCAGTGTTAATCGAAGGAAGGGGGATCAATCGCCGGGTGTAGACCTCCATGAGCATCCAGCTGCCGCGACCGTCGACGAGCACCATCCAAGACGTGTTCATGCCGACCCAGTACATACCGTTAATGTAGTTGAGGCTGACGGGGATCGGATCGCAATCAAGGGGGTTGATGCTCGCCACCCTACGATCGTTATGCTGCGTGACACGCCGTTTATGAAGATCAGGCGGCATCAGCAAGCAAGGAGCTAGCTTAAAAAGCTCCGGCCTGAGGGCTTTGAGTAAACGGTACAGCCCCGACGAGCACGCGACGAGCGGCATGGTACTGAGATTGTCCACACGTGAAACAATGAGCTTGATTACCTCTGTGGGGAGCGAATTCCATCCACTCTTTCGGCGGATGCTGCTCGGTTCTGCCATTGTTAGTGCTTGGGTTTTGGACGAGGGGGAGGCGCCTTAGCGGGGATGGAAGATTGGACGAGATTATGTGCGGACAAAGATGGAGAAGCGAACATGTGCTGCGGGAAGTGGACAGGTGATGATGACTACAGCATGCCGCTTGACTTACGAGACACATACCAGCACCGTAAGGTCATGTCGATGCCAGACAACTTGCTTGAGTGATAACAATACTGGTTCTCCCTACAGTGCTATGCCCTAACTTGCTTGAGTAGAGTAGTAGAGTAGGACTCTGCTCTACTACTAGCACCCGAGGAGTAGTATATTCTAATCTAAAATAGTTACAAACTTCAATGCCCGAGCGTGGAACGACTATGAACCGTGCTCAAAGACCGTGTCTACGTGGTGTTTGGACATGGGCGACAACCTCAACGCCAACGGTGCTGCTCCCGTTGCACCGTATGTGTTTCTGTCCTTCCTGTTCGAAATCATGGTAGAATTCATGTTTCTACTCTGTATCCTACTACTATGATAGTCCACATGATTAGTTTCATCTCTGTTATAGCCGTCGTGATTTATTTTCTGCTTATTCGGATTAAATCTCGTAGTAACTTGCTCATATATTCAACTGGTGCAACGTCCCCTACAGCCACTCCCATTTCATGGACGGCCTGGTCGATGCCTCCAAGGAGCCCTTCGTCCACTGCTATGAGTGCCCGATGCCATTTTGTGGCTCGCCGGCGGACATGGTGCATCACCTCACGGATGTGTGCAGCGGTCACTGCTAGCCCTTGGTGGAGAACATCAAGTACGAGACGTGCTACCCGTTCACCATGCCGGAGTCGCTAGAGGATCACTATGGCACCCCGGCTCAGAGAAAACTGGAACGCCCCGTATTTCAGCCCAGAGATCGAGTAGAAGTCTTCTGGAATACGACACTGCTTAGCATAGAACAAACCAGCTTTCTATTATTACACGAATATGATTACAAGGTCTCCGATATTACAATGAATAACACCGGCACGGCGACACTACGCCATCCTCAGTTGCACTACGCAAGCAGCAAAACAACTCGAAGCAGCGGAATAACTCTAGCAGCGGAAAAACTATTGGCAGCGGAACAACGAAGACGGTGGTAAACTCCACTCCGCAGGGACTCTGGCTGGAACGCTTATCCTAGCTCGCGAACATAGGAACAACACCAAACAAGCAAGCAATCCAGGCACGACCTGCAAGCTGGCATGACACACCAGGTCAGTACATTGAATGTACTTGCAAGCTCACAATTAACCAGAAGCATTCAAGACAAACAACAGCATGGCAATTATAGGTTAAACAGGAATTAACATGAGATCCTTGTAACAACATGACATGAGCACATGATATCCAAAGTAATACTCCAAATTAATACCAGATACCATCATGAAAATAATCATAATAGCCACTAAGAATCCAAAGGCAACATGAACATGATACCGATAAAACAATATGAATATGAATCTGACGATACTAGCATGCAACATGATGACACTATATGCACTATTTATATTGTTCGGGTTATCTCGCAACCATCACACGCAGCACTTACCAACCTCGGACATCACACGATCATCTCAGGATCAAATCAAGCTTGGTATAAACAATACCGTAGTAATCATTAAATGACCACAAGGATCTTGATCTTTACCCATGATTCTCGCACAACGTCATGAATATCCAACAACTCGGTATCCTCGATACCACGGTGATCATTCCGGCGATCACAACCAAAGTAACTCATGATCCTTACAGCGATCATCACCAAAGTAACTCATGATCCTTACGGCGATCACCACCAAAGTAACTCATGATCCTTACGGCGATCACCACCAACTTATTTCATCACCGAACCGGGGTTGTCATTAATCAAGTTATTATTAATATTGTTGACTCACGGTGGGACCGACATGAACTGGGCCCTTATCCGCGGGTGCGGCCATCGATAGATTTAATATACACTATGCAGAGGTAGCACACTGTACCCACACCACGGAACCCATCGCCTCGCACTCCCATTCGGGTGGACCAACGGCGTTCCGACAAAACCGATCTACTGTCGTGACACTCTCCCGGCCACTCCGACCCACTCCCAACTGGGCTAGTCCTGGGTGGCCCCGTGTCGACCAAAGACACCCCGACCACCGTCGTGGTCAAAATTCCCTCACGGGGACCAGATCCATAAAAATAAAAACAACGGGCACACAAGGTTATGTCCGCCTACCTGATTAGGGTAAGCACGCCCATAACCTTCCCTCGTGGGAGGCACCGACAAGATGCACGACAATAGACCCAGTTAGGACCTTACCCATACGGTAAGTGTGGTTGCACTGGTCAGTTTCGATATGGTGGCACCATGACTCAGCCAACAGTTGTTCAAGTTCAATTAAATCCGGTTAAACTTGAATGCAATATGCTGAGCCATGATAAAATAACATGATGCAATGACAATGCATGAGCATAATATCAACATAAGCACGGGATGCAACATAACTGTCCATCATATCAACTATGAAATAATCTCCAACTGAACATGGCATAATGACGAGCATAAATATTACAAGTGCAACACTACTCATAGTATAACATAACATGACCACTAGCATCAACCATAAATAACATGCAAGGACTTATCCATAACATCACCGAGTAACACTTAACCAACTAACAGCAAAGGAACAACGCCTATTAACAGTACTCAGTAACCGACGTTAGTCATGCACCGAAGAGCATGACCAACCCAACATGTACTACTATCAAGCATGGCAATATGAAAGTAATACTAGCAACTAGTAGGGTAGGATAACCAGGTGCATAACAACATAGCAAACAAGTAAGCACAATCCCAGAAGCATTTCTGAAACAACGATAACCATATTTTAAACAAGCAATCATTTAATAAATATTCAAGTTGAAAGCCATGGCTACTGCATGACTATCATGCAAGTGGGTATTGTGGCTTGCCTGGGGATGAAGAAGGCACCGGTGAGAAGTGCGGTGAAGCCACGGAAAGATTTGCCGGAAACAGTTCTCTCCCGGAGGGGCTATTTACATGCAAGGGAAAAAAGGTCATTTTCATAGTGTCAAACCAAAGTGAAAATGAAACCAACAGAACGGGCTCGACGAGACAAAGAAGTGGGCTTTGGATTCACCTCATTTGGAGTTGTGGTTAAAAATATATGAAGGGTTGAAGTTCAGGGACTTTTCTGCAAAAATATCATCACAAACAAGTCCCTGAGTGGATAAGGCAGAAGCGCAAAGTTAGAAATACACTTTCTGACTAAGAAAACGTAGTCTGGGCTGAAACAGAGAGGAATACGCTTTCAGAATAACGGAAACGTACTCTGAGCTGAAGCAGAAGGAAAATGCGCTTTCAATTTGGTGAAAGCGTATTTCACGAAATGCGTGGCCACTTATCCCGATCAGCGCCCAGGTCAACCCCTCGTGCAGCCGACGGGTGGGCCGGGGTGACGCGGGGCCCGCCTGGCAGGTTCTTCGTCTTCAACCTCCCCTTATCCCGTGCGGCAGAGAGCGGTGACGGCCCCGACGGCGATAGCCGGCGACTCCGGCCACCGTTCGGGCCGTGCCACCTACCGGCGTGATCAGCAGGCCGAGCCGAGCCACCTTGGACCATCCAGACATCCAGAGGAGGTCAGCGTCAAGGAGAACCGCAGTTGCAGCGGACGGGACTTCGGCCAGAAGTTGAGGACGAGGTCATGGCGACTCCGGCGACGAACGGAGAGTCTAGGGAGAGGCTCTGGTGGCTGGGTGATCTACTAGAGGTGGTGGAAGAGAGAACGGGCTCAGGGTCACCGAAATCGGAGTGAGCACAGGCGGCAGCAATGGCAGCGATGGTGGGCATAGAGAGCTTTAGAAGCTCAGGTGGGTGGATGGGAAGGGGAGTGGAGTGCGGGAAGGCCATTGGTGTGCTCGAACGGCTCGGGGAAAGGCCTATTTATAGGCAGGGTGAGGACTTGCTGCGCTGGCATCACCGCGGACAAGTGGCCGGCGCCGCAGACACGTGTGCACGCGCTCGAGCTCGAAGGTAAACGACGGGGGAGGCACAGGGGAGAGCTTCACGGGGCAGAGGCGACCAAGGGAGCGCGGAGAGAAGGATCCGAACGCCATTAATACCATGCCGGCACTGTGTGCTCGTGGACGCGCGGCGTCTTGCATCGGTGAGGAAGAGGACGGAGGGGGGAGGGGTCCAGGAGAACGGCGACGACGCGGGATAGCTGTGAGACATGCTCACGAGCTCGAAGACGCTGAGAGGAGGATGGGGTCCAGCACAAACAGCCACTGGACGCGTGCACTGCACACAGAGCGCATCCACAGACACGCCATTGTCGTGGTCACCATGTGCAATGGCATGTAGTGGTAGAAATGGGTTTCAAATTGTTGTCTAGGGGTAAGTCTCTCCTGGTTAAGTGGTAACTGAGGTGGTAGATCGATGAAAATTACCCTGGTTAAAAGGTAAATGAGGTCTGAAGTTTACTGCAGTAAACTTGATCATGTACTGCTGCTCAACAGAGACTTGATTGAGGTCAGTGGAGTTGTCTGGTAGATTGAGGTAAAGAAGGACTTACATCCTGGTAATTTTGAGAAGAATTGGACCACTAATTAATATAGTTGCTTTACAATTAAGTAATCTGGTCCAGAATGAAGATCATGATGATGCTCTCAAATGGAGGAGCCACTTGAGCTAAACTTTGGCAAGGCAGGCTTATTTGTCCATATGAAGATGCTGCAAAAGGTTTCATACCAGTTGCATAAACCAAAATGGTACTTCCTTCACAAACATTTCCACTGAATAGAAACTTGCAAAAATTCTAGAGGAGAAATGGCTTGATGAAACATGCCCAAAATGGGTGGAGGTAGGTTATATGGATAACAGAAGGCCTAGAAAAATTGGCAGCCATAATGGAGCAAGATACAATATACTTGCTTCACAAACTAAAATTTTGGACAGAACCAAAGAATTGACGGTGAGCTCACATGGAGGCATGACATGAGCTCTACTTCGGTGGAGAGTGATGATTTGGTTATATGAGGGATCATGCAAAATGGCAGCTCATTTGGATATGCCTAGCTTGTACTTCCTTCACAACCAGTTCCCTCAGACATGAACTTTGGAAAATCATAATTAAATAATTACTAGAAAAATGAGGTTGCACTTTGGCATGTGGCAATTACATGGACATGAAAAGGTGTCCAAGGAGTTTGAGGTCAATTGGGAAAAGGAAAATAGCACTTGCTTCACATTCTGCCATTCAGGACAGAATAGGAAATGAATTAATTGAGCATGGTGATAAACATGACAAATGAAATATTTTGCCATATTTGAGAAAGATATGACCCAAACAATTTATGAGAGTTATTTGGGAATTTTAGGAGTGATGGAAATAAAGGTCGCTTCACAACCTAGGGAAAATTGGGTTATTCCTTTAATAGAAAAGGAATATTCCCAATAAAAAGAATATTGGGATTTGGGCTAGGATGAAAATGACAGGGTCTAGGGAAGGACTTGGGTATGACAAGCCACTCTGGAAGCAAAGAAGAGGGTATCTTCTTCAGTTTCCAGACCTCAAAGCCACGGAAAAAGAAAACTCAAGCAAAAACCTCAGAAAAACAAAGGAAAAAGAAAGGGCCAAAAATCAGGCTGTCACAAACCTTACCCCCTTAAAGAAATCCCGTCCTCAAGATTTGGTTGCTCAGGGAACAAGTATGAATATACTGACTTAAGGAAACCGTTTCCAACTCGGGTATCCTTTTTCTTATTTTTGTTCCCACTAAATTTTTATCTGACTAGCCCTGGGGTGGTTTGCTTTAATATATCCATATTCTGACAGATCTTACCTTGCTAGTTCATGCTTATACAGACTCCAGTTTCTTTTTAGATCTGCTAACTTAACTGACTGTGATGGATTCTCACGACTGAAATATATGTCGGGCTCAAAAATCCAAGAGTGATTTCCGCTGGGTGTGTCATCCGGCACTGACAATCTTTCATGAAGTGGTGATCAGATTTTCCTAGTGGACACCCAAGCTCTAACTCCTTGCATTGGGTTTCTCCACTAAATGCATGTCCTTCGGGTTCCAAACAGTGAATTGGGTCATAACCGCTTTCCTGACAGATTCTGGCTTATCGCGGAAATTTCGGAATCATCTTAACTGGTTCCACTGTCTTGAGTATCGGATCCGTACCAAATATTTGATTGTTGCCTGTCCTGGCTAACATAAGAGTTTGACCTGTAGGATAATATCTGCAGACTTAACTCGCGGCGGTTCTGCACCACGCGGGTCTTGCAACAATTTTCATACCCACATTACTGGTCTTGCTCCTTCATTATTGTTTTCTTGGTCTGGATCCTTGGTTGAAAGAGCTGGGTCATATTGCTTCTTTGTATCACCATAGGTACGGTTGATACAATTTTTCGGCAATCGTAGCCTATCCTCATTTTTCTGACAAGGTACCCCATTTAATTGCAGGTTCAACACCCCTCAAGTTTTGACTGATTCTTGCTTCTAACCAAAATGTTGCGGATCTGATTCTTGGGATTTACTGCCATATGCTGTCAATTTACAGCGTACTACCTTGTACCAATGTCTTACTGAGGAAGATTGGCTGATTTGTGCTCGAAACTTTCATCGAATAGCTTGCTGAAGAAGACTGGGTATCGTGCTTCAGAAACTTACCCCCTTAAAGACTTTGCTGGGGAAAGACTCAGTACCTTATGCCGGAAGCTTTTCTGGTTGCCTACTGAAGAAGACAGAGTACTTTGTGCGGGAAATCATCCATGTATCGTATTGAGGAAGATAGATGAATCTTGCCTTGGAAGCTTCTCGGGTATCTTGCGAGGGAAAATTGGGTTGCTTGCACCAGAAGCTTCTTATTGTGATATGCGGACCGATTTCCACATATATAACCATCTTACAATTTTTGTTATTGATTTCTTGTATGAAACGGGGTTTTGCAGGACTATCCTCCTTTCTGAGTACATGCCATATTCTTGCTTGCTTTCAGGTATGTCGGGTTCCAAAATCATCCTCAACAAAAAATTAAACTTGTATCTGAGCCATACCTATGATAATATTTTTTCAACCTTGCACACAATTTATCTTCTTGCTGATTTGATCATTTCTGCTATGAGGAGTGCACACTGAGGGAGACTTGACACTCAGTAACATGATCAGATATTCCCCAATCTGAATGCAGTCGGCTGAGAATTCCATATTGTGGTGAGGAGTGCACATTAATGCAAACGTTATACTGACATTCCATCCAGGATTTCTTTTGTATTCAGACGAGCTATTTCCAATTTCACTTTAGTCTGCTGACAATTCCATTCTATTTAGCCGAGTTTCCAAATATATGCATTTCTTGCTGACTCTTCGGGTCCGGTGTCGGCTGACGAGCAACTTTAATAGGGGGAAAATTTGTAACACCGAAGGCCCGAAGAAAGAAACAAAAGAAACGACTAAAACAAAAGCACACAAGCATACTACTAATATAATTAATCAAACAATCATCACATATTACTGCTACTCACACAATAATATGCATGCACACCTAAGCACACAAATCTCGCAGAAACTCTGGTATTATGGTCTAATATGTTGTGGCGGTGTGCACGAAAATTATATCCATGTGTGGAAGGAGTTGGCGTAACCGAAGCTACACCAAGCACTGGCTGAACAGTGGCTGGATCTGGATGGATACACAGGTGAGAACAGACTTGATGATCAAGTAGCGAGACACTAAAGTCACGACCACCTCTTCATCAAGCGTACGAAGGGAATCATACCCGTCCAAAGAATGAAATGACATGGCAAGATAACAGTGGAAGGCTGGATTTATTGGTATTGCCCTTTTTTGATAACCAAGATCAGTAAGGGTTGCCAAGGGAACGAGATGGAGGGCAATGGATGATGATGTGGTCGCATCACACCGAGGAGCAGGCATGCTAAGAAAGATGGTGCAGGCGGTGGACCGAAAACGATGCCACCTACACTCACAAGATTAACCGTTAGCGACAAAATAACAATCATATGCATGCTATGCGTCAAACAAATGCAACAATCAAGTGCAACAAACCAACTGGGGTCTATACCATCGCTTTCTAACGTTCGTGCGGGCTAGGGCATCCTACAGCCAGACCTGCTCTGATACCAAGCGATGTGGCACCCCGGCTCAGAGAAAACAGGAACGCCCCGTATTCCAGCCCAGAGATCGAGTAGAAGTCTTCTGGAATACGACACTGCTTAGCATAGAACAAACCAGCTTTCTATTATTACACGAATATGATTACAAGGTCTCCGATATTACAATGAATAACACCGGCACGGCGACACTACGCCATCCTCAGTTGCACTAGGCAAGCAGCAGAACAACTCGAAGCAGCGGAATAACTCTAGCAGCGGAAAAACTATTGGCAGCGGAACAACGAAGACGGTGGTAAACTCCACTCCGCAGGGACTCTGGCTGGAACGCTTATCCTAGCTCGCGAACATAGGAACAACACCAAACAAGCAAGAAATCCAGGCACGACCTGCAAGCTGGCATGACACGCCAGGTCAGTACATTGAATGTACTTGCAAGCTCACAATTAACCAGAAGCATTCAAGACAAACAACATCATGGCAATTACAGGTTAAACAGGAATTAACATGAGATCCTTATAACAACATGACATGAGCACATGATATCCAAAGTAATACTCCAAATTAATACCAGATACCATCATGAAAATAATCATAATAGCCACTAAGAATCCAAAGGCAACATGAACATGATACCGATAAAACAATATGAATATGAATCTGACAATACTAGCATGCAACATGATGACACTATATGCACTATTTATACTGTTCGGGTTATCTCGCAACCATCACACGTAGCACTTACCAACCTCGGACATCACACGATCATCTCAGGATCAAATCAAGCTTGGTATAAACAATACCGTAGTAATCATTAAATGACCACAAGGAGCTTGATCTTTACCCATGATTCTCGCACAACATCACGAATATCCAACAACTCGGTATCCTCGATACCACGGTGATCATTCTAGCGATCACAACCAAAGTAACTCATGATCCTTACGGCGATCATCACCAAAGTAACTCGTGATCCTTACGGCGATCACCACCAAAGTAACTCGTGATCCTTACGGCGATCACCACCAACTTATTTCATCACCGAACCGGGGTTGTCATTAATCAAGTTATTATTAATACTGTTGACTCACAGTGGGACCGACACGAACTGGGCCCTTATCCGCGGGTGTAACACCCCGGATATGATTTTCCCAATATGTACTCCAACTCTTGCCGTTTCTGGCCTTAAGTTATTTTATGTTCTCGGGTTCGGGTTCCGTCTCCGTGTGTTGTTGTTGTTGTCATGCATCTCTCATCATGTCATCATGTGCATTGCATTTGCATACGTGTTCATCTCATGCATCCGAGCATTTTCCCCGTTGTCTGTTTTGCATTCCGGCGCTCCGTTCTCCTCCGGTGGTCATTTCTACCTTTCTTTTGTGTGTGGGGATTAAACATTTCCGGATTGGACCGAGACTTGCCAAGCGGCCTTGGTTTACTACCGGTAGACCGCCTGTCAAGTTTCGTACCATTTGGACTTCGTTTGATGCTCCAAAGGTGAACCGAGGGACCGAAAAGGCCTCGTGTGTGTTGCAGCCCAACACCCCTCCAATTTGGCCCAAAACCCACCAAAACCCGCTCCATCATCTAGAGCGTTCGATCACGATTGCGTGGCCGAAAACCGCACCTCATTTGGACACTCCTAACTCCCTCTACCTCTATATAAAGACCACCCTCTCGAAATTCTGGATCTTCCCCGTCCAAACCCTAAAAAAAATCATCTCCGCCGCCACCGGACACGTCCGGACGGCGCCGGACGCGTCCGCCACCCGCCGCCGCCAATGCTGGGGCGCCACGTGTCCCCGTGCACCCCACATCACCGCCCCGCGCCGCCGGCCCGGGCAGGCCCATCGCCGGCCCCCGAGGCCCGCACGCCCCGCCGCCTCTCCACTCGCCCGCCGCCATCCGCCGAATCCCCGCCGGCGACCGTCACTTCGCCGGAAGCCGGCGCCACCCGCTCCTCCTCCGGCGGCCGGACCTTCCCCGCCGCCATCGCCGACCACCGCCATCGCCACCGCCGCCCCGGCCGTCTTCCCCTCCTCCGGCGGCCTCCAACGACTCCGGCGAGCCCCAAGCTCCTCGGTGAACTTCGGCACCCGTGCCACTGCTACAGTACACGCGGGCCGGATCTAGATCTGGGATTTGTATCGGTTGACTTTTTGCCCAAAACCCTAATCATTTTTCTATTTTCATCATGTTGTATCTCCGCATCCGTAGCTCCGTTTTGGGCATATAACATATCCAAATGTTTGTCTCAGAGAGTACATTATTTAATCTCATTGCATCATTTTCATTTGAGTTCATCTTGATGCCCGAAATGCTGTTGGAAGAATGCTATTTGAGATAATTGTCAGATCTGCTGCTCCAATTAGATATTTGTCATTTTTGCCATGATTATTGTGTGCATGATATGCCCTGAGCTCTACATGTGTTTTGTTATATGTTTTGCCATCTATCCAGAGGTGCAACCCATGTACTTTTGTGATGTGTGTGGTGACTAGCACAAGCTTGCAAAGTGGTGCATTCGTTAATGCTGATTTCAGGGACTTAGCATTTCCACTAAGTCCTTGACCTGTTTATCTCAATATGCCATATGGTCATATTGTTTCCTAGTGATCCGTGCCTCTTTTGAGGATGATCAGTAAGGATGTTTTGTTAATCTTGTAGTGCTATATCCATCCATGTCTTTTTTTTGCAATTATGGAGCACCCTAGATTGAGTCAATCGAGCTCTACTTTTGCTATTTCGTGAATCTGGGCAGATTGTCTACTTGTTAGCGATTTTGCCGAGGATGTTGTAGTTGATCCGTGCATGCTATGTTAATCCTCTTGCCATGTCTAGCTTGTATAATGTGTATTCTTGGTGGGTGTATGCTTGTGATTGTCATGACTTGCTCTGTAGTGAGTGCATCGAGCTCGTAAACATGCCTACTTGATATCTGTTTTGCATGTTCCAGTTTTTCACTAAGTCTGTGAACTGTTTATGTTTTTGCCATGTTCACATGCTTGCAAATGTATTTTCTGATCCCTTTTGGCTCAAGGTCACTAAGGGACTTTTGTTAAGCTCTTTGAGTAGCTCCATGCCATGCTTTACTTTGCCATGTTCAGGTCCCGTAGCATATAGTTTTCATGCTCCAAAGTGTGCTACCTGATCTGAAATTCCAGACAAGTGTTAATTTCACCAAGTCTGAAATCTGTTTGCCAAATGCATTTTTGCCATGCTTGTTTGAACCTGTTAATGGATGAATTGGCCGTAGCTCAGTGTTCATCTTTTGTTAAGTATCATGTATGGATCTCTGCCATGTATTTTGTTGTCATGTTTGAGTGCTGCAGCAGGTTCATCTTGTTGCATTTAGATGGCTACTTGCTGTATATCGCAGACCGGTGCCATATTTGAATTGCTTGTCATTTCCAAACCGTGACTCCGATTCCAGCATCCTTTATATCGTTTTCAAGCGATTTCATCTCACATTTCCAGTGACATACTTGGAATTCCAAGTTCAGGCCAGGTTCATTCATTCCTTGTCAAATCTTGCATATGCATCACATATCGCATCCCGCATAGCATACCATCTTTGCATCATATTGTTTGAGATTTGCACGTGGTTGATTGTGTCCTTGTTGCTTGTTTGTCTTGTTTGGGTAGAGCCGGGAGACGAGTTCGCTAACGAGGAGCCCGTGGAGTTTGCTTTCGAGGATCCAGTCAACTCTAACAACTGTGCAGGCAAGATGATCATACCCTCGAAATCACTACTATCTTTGCTTTGCTAGATGCTCGCTCTTTTGCTATGCCTATGCTACGATGCCTACCACTTGCTTATGATGCCTCCCAAATTGCCATGTCAAACCTCTAACCCACCATGTCCTAGCAAACCGTTGATTGGCTATGTTACCGCTTTGCTTAGCCCCTCTTATAGCGTTACTAGTTGTAGGTGAAGATTGGAGACCGTTCCTTGTTGGAACATTATTTACTTGTTGGGATATCATTATATTGCCTTGTTATCTTAATGCATCTATATACTTGGTAAAGGTTGGAAGGCTCGGCCTCTCGCCTAGTGTTTTGTTCCACTCTTGCCGCCCTAGTTTCTGTCATATCGGTGTTATGTTCCCGGATTTTGCGTTCCTTACGCGGTTGGGTGATAATGGGAACCCCTTGATAGTTCGCCTTGATTAAAGCTTTTCCAGCAATGCCCAACCTTGGTTTTACCATTTGTCGCCTAGCCTTTTTCCCTTGGGTTTCCGGAGCCCGAGGGTCATCTTATTTAAACCCCCCCGGGCCAGTGCTCCTCTGAGTGTTGGTCCACCTGTCAGCTGTCGGTGGCCACCAGGGGCAACTCTGGGCTGGCCTACCCGTACCTAAGACAATCTGAGTGTGCCCTGAGAACGAGATATGTGCAGCTCCTATCGGGATTTGTCGGCACATTCGGGCGGTGTTGCTGGATTTGTTTTAACTTGTCGAAGTGTCTTGTAGAACCGGGATATCGAGTCTGATCGGAACGTCTCGGGAGAAGGTCTATTCCTTCGTTGACCGTGAGAGCTTGTCATGGGCTAAGTTGGGACTCCCCTACAGGGATTTGAACTTTCGAAAGCTGTGCCCGCGGTTATGGGCAGATGGGAATTTGTTAATGTCCGGTTGTAGATAACTTGAACCTTAACTTAATTAAAATGAACCAACTGTGTGAGTGACCGTGAGGGTCTCTTCTCGGCGGAGTCCGGGAAGTGAACACGGTGTTAGAGTAATGCTTGCCGGAGGTTGCTCTCTAGTTATTCGTTCGCGCTTTGCCTCCTCTTATCGCTCTCTTTTGCGAACAGGTTAGCCACCATATATGCTAGTCGCTTGCAGCAGCCCCACATATTTACCTTGCCTTACCTATAAGCTTAAATAGTCTTGATCGCGAGGGTGCGAGATTGCTGAGTCCCTGTGGCTCACAGATTACTTCCAAACCAGATGTAGGGCCTGATGACACCGTTCCAGATGATGCGTTTGAGCTCAAGTGGGAGTTCGACGAGGACTCACGCCGTTACTATGTGTCTTTCCCTGATGATCAGTAGTGGTGCCCGGTTGGGGCGATCGGGACCGTGTCGCATGTTGGGTTTATCTTTTATTTTGGCGCCATAGTCGGGCCATGAGTGTTTGGTTGATGTAATGCTATTCGTGTACTTTGATTGACGTGGCGAGTGTAAGCCAACTATGTATCTCCCCTTTTATTATCTATTTTACATGGGATGTTGTGAAGATTGCCTAACTTGCGACATTGCTTTCAATGCGGTTATGCCTCTAAGTCGTGCCTCGACACGTGGGAGATATAGCCGCATCGAGGGCGTTACAAGTTGGTAATCAGAGCCTTCCCCGACCTTAGGAGCCCCCATTGCTTGATCGTTTTTAGCAGCCGTTGTTGAGTCTAGAAAAATGTTTTGAGTCATTTAGGAATTATATATCGGAGAGTTTAGGAATTCTTTTTACTCCCCAGTCTCCTCATCGCTCTGGTAAGGCATCCTGACGTAGAGTTTTGACTCTTCTCTTCTCAAATTTCACTAAAAAAATTAGGATCACGCGGGTATCTTGGAATCGTTCCGATGGTTTTGTGACGAGAACATTGTTCTTGGTGCCTCCTATCTTTAGGGATTGTGGCAGTGTCCTCGGGAGTTGAGCTCCGAGGTGTTGTCGTCACAATTTTATCGTTGCAGTTCTGGAATACCTGAGTTTAGTACGCCGACATCGAAAATCTCTTTTATGCAGTTCGTTGGTGAGATAACCTCAACGCCACCCAGTACTGGGGCGGGAGTTTAGGAGTATTGCCATAACTTGTATAACGGATGCTTTTCAAAGGTTGAGGTAGATGGTTTCCGAAGTTTTTCTCGGTTATGTGTTAAAGGATGGATACAGCTGGATGTAGGATTTGCTAGATTTGGGTGAGATATTATGCTTCCCTTGTATCCCCAACACATGATTGCATAACCGGAAAGGTTCGGGAGTTTCATAGGTGGGAATTCTTGTAGCTCTAGTTCTTCTTCCACGGATATTTGGTTTGAGATTGGGATTTCTTATCGAGTATTCGTTCTTGATCCGTACCTTGTTGATTTATTCCTCTACCTAAATTCTAAGTGGCTTCTCAATTTATGTATATGTGACCATTTCAAGTGGAATGCATTCATTCATTTTGTTCGGATGTGAAGACTATATGTTGCAATTTCAACCCGTTTGATTCAGCTTCATTTTATCTGGCAATGTGCTAACGGTTGTCACCCTCTTCAGGATGGCTCCCGCTAAGAGCAGCAATCAAAACCAGAATCAGAATCAGGATCCGCCACCACCTCCTCCTCCTCCGAAGGCATGGCAAGCTGTGATGGCCGCAACCAATGCAAACACACAGTTGATCATGCAAATTCTTCAAGAGCGCAATCAAGCGAACCAAGGCAACCAAGGCAACAATCAGAATCACTTTGCTACACTCAACCAGTTCCTTGCTAACGGGCCAAAGACTTTCAGCAATTGTGTTGAGGCAACTGATGCTGATGATTGGCTCATGGATCTGTGCAAGCATTTCGAGTGCAGTAACGTCAGGCCTGAGGACTTAGTCAAGTTCGCTTCCTTCCAACTCAAAGACCAAGCTGCAGAATGGTTCCAGCAGTACAAGGATTCTAGAGGAGGCCGTGTGATTACCTGGGATGAATTCCGTCAAGATTTCAAAGCTCATCATATCCCTCAGAGCGTGGTTGAAAGCAAGCGTGAGGAATTCCGCAACCTGAAGCAAGGCTCTTTGTCTGTCTATGACTACAACAAGTTGTTTCAGAAGCTCGCGCGCTTTGCTAAGCAGGACGTCCCTGACGAGAAGAGCATGATATACCAGTTCAGGGGTGGTCTCAGAGAAGAAATCCAGCTAGCTCTTGTTCTCTTTGAGCCCTTGAGGTACGATGAGTTCTATAACATGGCATTGAAGCAAGAGGCTTCTCAACTGAGATGTGATGCTTCCAAGAAGTGAGTCAGAGATGCTACTCCTTCTTCCTCTACTCAAGTGGCCAAGCAGCAGAAGTATTGGCTTCCTCCTCCTTCGTTTCGTCAGCCGTATCAGAAGAGCAAAGGTGGCAGTGGATCTTCCCACCCACCCAACCCTGGCTTTCAGAACAAGACTTCGTCTCAAGCTCCAAGATCGAGTGCTCCGTATCACCGTCTGCTTTCTGAGGTCACGTGCAACAAGTGCCAACAGAAAGGTCACTATGCCAACAAATGCTTCAATCAGAGGCGTCTCCCTCCTCCTCCTCCTATGAGATCGGCAAGTACAGTTGTGGTCAAGCATAACCCCAAGCACTCCAAGGTCAACTTGATGAATGCAGCTCAGCCAGAGGATTCGCCAGATGTCATCATGGGTAACCTTCCTGTTAACGATATTCCAGCTAAAGTTCTTTCTGGCACTGGTGCATCGCATTGTTTCATCTCGAGACCGTTTACATCTAAGCATGGTTTGGCTTTGCAAGTTTTGCCTAGTCCATTAGCAGTTGTCTCTCCCGGTAGGCGCATGCATGCTAACTCCATTGCCCCGGATGTTACTATCACTTTGGGTGACTACAAATTTCTATCTTCTCCTACGGTTCTTGGTGACTCGGATATTGATCTTATTCTCGGAATGGATTGGCTTGCTAAGCACAAGGCGCATCTTGATTGTGCCACCAGGCAGATTCAATTGACTCATTCATCTGAGGATGCAATTGTCTTTGCCGCTCGTGATGATACCATCCGTCTGTTTTCTCTCAATGAGAAGGGTGAACTGGATGCTATCTCGCAAATTCTAGTCGTTTGCGAATATCAAGACGTCTTTCCAGAAGAGCTTCCAGGAATGCCTCCGCACCGGCCAGTTGAATTCGTCATCGATCTTGAGCCTGGCACGGAACCAGTGTGCAAGCATCCTTACAAGCTAGGACCTGAAGAGTTGAAGGAGCTGAAGAAGCAACTCGATATTCAAGAGAGAATGGGTCTCATCCGACCTAGTTCTTCTCCGTGGGGTTGTGGTGTTCTTTTTGTGAAGAAGAAGGATGGAACGGACCGACTTTGTGTTGACTACCGTCCATTGAACAAGAAGACTATCAAGAACAAATACCCACTTCCCAACATCAACGAGCTGTTCGAACAACTCAAAGGTGCCCAAGTATTCTCCAAGCTTGATCTCCGTATGGGTTATCATCAGATAAGAATCCGTGAGCAAGATATTCCCAAGATGGCTTTCAGGACAAGCTTTGGTTCATATGAATACACCGTCATGTCTTTTGGCCTCGTCAATGCTCCTCCGACTTTCTCTCGCATGATGAACTTCATCTTCAATGCCTACACCAATGACTTCGTTTTGGTCTATCTCGACAACATTCTGGTCTTTTCAAAGAACAAGGAAGATCATGCCAAGCACTTGCGTTTGGTACTCGATAAGCTGAGGGAACACCAGTTCTACTCCAAGTTCTCCAAGTGCGAATTTTGGCTCGATGAGGTTCTTTATCTTGGTCATATCATCTCTGCCAAGGGCATTGCGGTGAATCCTGAGAAGGTGTCTGCAATTGTGAATTGGGAACCACCTCAGAACGTGAAGCAACTCCGTAGCTTCCTCGGTCTCGCAAGCTACTGTCAAAGATTCATTGAAAACTTTTCTAAGATCGCGAAGCCTCTCTCAAATCTTCTCCAGAAGCACGTCAAGTACGTTTGGTCTCCGGAGTGTGACATTGCTTTCAACACTTTGAGAGAGAAATTCGTCACTACTCTAGTTCTGACTCCTCCTGATGAATCCAAACCGTACGAGGTCTTTTGCGATGCCTCTCTCCAAGGTCTCGGTGCAGTGTTGATGCAAGAGAAGAAAGTTGTGGCTTATACCTCTCGCCAGTTGAAGCCCAACGAGAAGAACTACCCTACTCATGACCTCGAGTTGGCGGCAGTTGTGCATGCTCTTTTGACTTGGAGACATCTCTTATTGGGAAGAAAAGTGGACATCTTCACTGACCACAAGAGTCTCAAGTACATCTTCACTCAGCCTAATCTCAACCTTAGGCAGACTCGATGGGTCGAAATGATTCAAGAGTATAATCCGAGTATCGAGTATACTCCAGGCAAGGCCAATGTGATTGCTGACGCTTTGAGCAGGAAGGCTTACTGCAGCAGTCTGATTCTCAAGCCTTATCAACCCGAGCTTTGTGAAGCTTTCCGCAAACTTAATCTGCAAGTTGTTCCTCAAGGTTTCCTCGCCAACCTTCAAGTCTCTCCTACCTTGGAAGACCAGATTCGCCAAGCCCAGCTTCTTGATGCTATGGTGAAGAAGGTGAAGATTGGGATTGCCAAGAGTCAACCCAAGTACAAGTGCTACCGCCTTGATGACAAGGATACTCTCTTCTTCGAGGATCGTATTGTTGTGCCCAAAGGTGACCTTCATAAAGTGATCATGAACGAGGCTCACAATTCTCTCCTCTCCATCCACCCTGGGAGCACGAAGATGTATCAGGACCTCAAGCAGGCTTATTGGTGGACTCGTATGAAGCGCGAGATTGCTCAGTTTGTGAATGAGTGTGATGTCTGCAGAAGAGTGAAGGCAGAACACCAAAGACCAGCTGGTCTCCTCCAACCTCTTGCCATTCCAGAATGGAAGTTTGACCACATTGAGATGGACTTCGTGACTGGGTTTCCAAAGTACAAACGTGGCAATGATGCTATATTCGTTGTCATCGACAAACTCACTAAAGTGGCCCACTTTCTGCCTATCAAAGAGTCAATCACTGCAGCTCAATTGGCGGAGCTCTATACCTCTCAAATTGTCTCTCTGCACGGTATTCCACAAGTGATCTCTTCAGACCGTGGAAGCATCTTTACCTCCAAGTTTTGGGATTCTTTTCAGAAGGCCATGGGCACCAACATCCGCTTCAGTACAGCTTTCCATCCTCAAACTAGCAGTCAAGTCGAGCGTGTCAACCAGATTCTTGAAGATATGCTCAGGGCTTGTGTGATCTCCTTCGGCATGAAGTGGGAGGATTGTCTTCCTTATGCTGAATTCACCTACAACAACAGTTTTCAAGAAAGTTCGGGCAAGGCCCCATTTGAGATTCTGTATGGCAGGAAGTGTTGTACCCCTCTCAACTGGTCTGAAACCGGTGAACGTCAACTTCTGGGAAATGACTTAATCACAGAGGCAGAGGAAATGTGTAAAGTCATTCGAGATAACCTCAAAGCAGCCCAATCCCGCCAGAAGAGCTACTATGATAGTAAGCACCGTGATTTGGCCTTCGAGATCGGAGATCATGTTTACCTCCGCGTCTCTCCAATGAAAGGTACTCATCGCTTCGGTATTAAAGGGAAGCTTGCCCCTAGATACGTGGGACCTTTCAAGATTGTCAGCAAGAGAGGCGATCTCGCCTATCAACTCGAGCTTCCTTCAAACTTTGCAAATGTGCATGACATGTTCCATGTCTCTCAACTTTGAAAGTGCTTCAAGACTCCTGACCGCACCGTCAACTTCGAGGACATTGAGCTCCAAGAAGATCTCTCTTATCATGAGCACCTCGTTGCTATTCTTGAAGAGACTGAACGCAAGACTCGCAACAAGTAAATCAAATTCCTCCAAGTCAAGTGGTCACACCATTCCGACCGTGAAGCTACCTGGGAACGCGAGGATCACCTCCGTTCTGAGTACCCGGCATTCTTTCAGTCCTAGATCTCGGGACGAGATCCTTTCGTAGTGGTGGAGTGTTGTAACACCCCGGATATGATTTTCCCAATATGTACTCCAACTCTTGCCGTTTCCGGCCTTAAGTTATTTTATGTTCTCGGGTTCGGGTTTCGTCTCCGTGTGTTGTTGTTGTTGTTGTCATGCATCTCTCATCATGTCATCATGTGCATTGCATTTGCATATGTGTTCATCTCATGCATTCGAGCATTTTCCCCGTTGTCCGTTTTGCATTCCGGCGCTCCGTTCTCCTCCGGTGGTCATTTCTACCTTTCTTTCGTGTGTGGGGATTAAACATTTCCGGATTGGACCGAGACTTGCCAAGCGGCCTTGGTTTACTACCGATAGACCGCCTGTCAAGTTTCGTACCATTTGGACTTCGTTTGATGCTCCAACGGTGAACCGAGGGACCAAAAAGGCCTCGTGTGTGTTGTAGCCCAACACCCCTACAATTTGGCCCAAAACCCAGCAAAACCCTCTCCATCATCTAGAGCGTTCGATCACGATCGCGTGGCCGAAAACCGCACCTCATTTGGACACTCCTAGCTCCCTCTACCTCTATATAAAGACCACCCTCTCGAAATTCCGGATCTCCCCCGTCCAAACCCTAAAACAATCGTCTCCGCCACCACCGGACACGTCTGGACGGCATCAGATGCGTCCGCCACCCGCCGCCGCCAATCCTGGGGCGCCACGTGTCCCCGCACGCCCCACATCACCGCCCCGCGCCGCCGGCCCGGGCAGGCCCATCGCCGGCCCCCGAGGCCCGCACGCCCCGCCGCCTCTCCACTCGCCCGCCGCCATCCGCCGCCTCCCCGCCGGCGGCCGTCACTTCGCCAGAAGCCGGCGCCGCCCGCTCCTCCTCCGGCGGCCGGACCTTCCCCGCCGCCATCGCCGACCACCGCCATCGCCACCGTCGCCCCGGCCGTCTTCCCCTCCTCCGGCGGCCTCCAATGACTCCGGCGAGCCCCAAGCTCCTCAGTGAACTTCGGCACCCGCGCCACTGCTACAGTACACGCGGGCCGGATCTAGATCTGGGATTTGTATCGGTTGACTTTTTGCCCGAAACCCTAATCATTTTGCTATTTTTATCATGTTGTATCTCCGCATCCGTAGCTCCGTTTTGGGCATATAGATATCCAAATGTTTGTCTCAGAGAGTACATCATTTAATCTCATTGCATCATTTTCATTTGAGTTCATCTTGATGCCCGAAATGCTGTTGGAAGAGTGCTATTTGAGATAATTGTCAGATCTGCTGCTCCAATTAGATATTTGTCATTTTTGCCATGATTATTGTGTGCATGATATGCCCTGAGCTCTACATGTGTTTTGTTATATGTTTTGCCATCTATCCAGAGGTGCAACCCATGTATTTTTGTGATGTGTGTGGTGACTAGCACAAGCTTGCAAAGTGGTGCATTCGTTAATGCTGATTTCAGGGACTTAGCATTTCCACTAAGTCCTTGACCTGTTTATCTCAATATGCCATATGGTCATATTGTTTCCTAGTGATCCGTGCCTCTTTTGAGGATGATCAGTAAGGATGTTTTGTTAATCTTGTAGTGCTATATCCATCCATGTCTTTGTTTTGCAATTATGGAGCACCCTAGCTTGAGTCAATCGAGCTCTACTTTTGCTATTTCGTGAATCTGGGCAGATTGTCTACTTGTTAGCGATTTTGCCGAGGATGTTGTAGTTGATCCGTGCATGCTATGTTATTGTTCTTGCCATGTCTAGCTTGTATAATGTGTATTCTTGATGGGTGTATGCTTAGATTGTCATGACTTGCTCTGTAGTGAGTGCATCGAGCTCGTAAACATGCCTACTTGATATCTGTTTTGCATGCTCCAGTTTTTCACTAAGTCTGTGATCTGATTATGTTTTTGCCATGTTCACATGCTTGCAAATGTATTTTCTGATCCCTTTTGGCTCAAGGTCACTAAGGGACTTTTGTTAAGCTCTTTGAGTAGCTCCATGCCATGCTTTACTTTGCCATGTTCAGGTCCTGTAGCATATAGTTTTCATGCTCCAAAGTGTGCTACCTGATCTGAAATTCCAGACAAGTGTTAATTTCACTAAGTCTGAAATCTGTTTGCCAAATGCATTTTTGCCATGCTTGTTTGAACCTGTTAATGGATGAATTGGCCGTAGCTCAGTGTTCATCTTTTGTTAAGCATCATGAATGGATCCCTGCCATGTATTTTGTTGTCATGTTTGGGTGCTGTAGCATGTTCATCTTGTTGCATTTAGATGGCTACTTGCTGTATATCGCAGACCGGTGCCATATTTGAATTGCTTGCCATTTCCAAACCGTGACTCCGATTCCGGCGTTCTTTATATCGTTTTCAAGCGATTTCATCTCACCTTTCCAGTGGCACACTTGGATTTCCAAGTTGAGGCCAGGTTCATTCATTCCTTGTCAAATCTTGCATATGCATCACATATCGCATCCCGCATAGCATACCATCTTTGCATCATATTGTTTGAGATTTGCACGTGGTTGATTGTGTCCTTGTTGCTTGTTTGTCTTGTTTGGGTAGAGCCGGGAGACGAGTTCGCTAACGAGGAGCCCGTTGAGTTTGCTTTCAAGGATCCAGTCAACTCTGACAACTTTGCAGGCAAGATGATCATACCCTCGAAATCACTACTATCTTTGCTTTGCTAGATGCTCGCTCTTTTGCTATGCCTATGCTACGATGCCTACCACTTGCTTATCATGCCTCCCAAATTGCCATGTCAAACCTCTAACCCACCATGTCCTAGCAAACCGTTGATTGGCTATGTTACCGCTTTGCTCAGCCCCTCTTATAGCGTTGCTAGTTGCAGGTGAAGATTGGAGACCGTTCCTTGTTGGAACATTATTTACTTGTTGGGATATCATTATATTGCCTTGTTATCTTAATGCATCTATATACTTGGTAAAGGGTGGAAGGCTCGGCCTCTCGCCTAGTGTTTTGTTCCACTCTTGCCGCCCTAGTTTCCGTCATATCGGTGTTATGTTCCCGGATTTTGCGTTCCTTACGCGGTTGGGTGATAATGGGAACCCCTTGATAGTTCGCCTTGATTAAAGCTTTTCCAGCAATGCCCAACCTTGGTTTTACCATTTGCCACCTAGCCTCTTTTCCCTTGGGTTTCCGGAGCCCGAGGGTCATCTTATTTAAACCCCCCCCGGGCCAGTGCTCCTCTGAGTGTTGGTCCACCTGTCAGCTGTCGGTGGCCACCAGGGGCAACTCTGGGCTGGCCTACCCGTACCTAAGACAATCTGAGTGTGCCCTGAGAACGAGATATGTGCAGCTCCTATCGGGATTTGTCGGCACATTCGGGCGGTGTTGCTGGATTTGTTTTAACTTGTCGAAGTGTCTTGTAGAACCGGGATATCGAGTCTGATCGGAACATCTCGGGAGAAGGTCTATTCCTTCATTGACCGTGAGAGCTTGTCATGGGCTAAGTTGGGACTCCCCTACAGGGATTTGAACTTTCGAAGGCCGTGCCCGCGGTTATGGGCAGATGGGAATTTGTTAATGTCCGGTTGTAGATAACTTGAACCTTAACTTAATTAAAATGAACCAACTGTGTGAGTGACCGTGAGGGTCTCTTCTCGGCGGAGTCTGGGAAGTGAACACGGTGTTGGAGTAATGCTTGCCGGAGGTTGCTCTCTAGTTATTCGTTCGCCCTTTGCCTCCTCTTCTCGCTCTCTTTTGCGAACAGGTTAGCCACCATATATGCTAGTCGCTTGCAGAAGCCCCACATATTTACCTTGCCTTACCTATAAGCTTAAATAGTCTTGATCGCGAGGGTGCGAGATTGCTGAGTCCCTGTGGCTCACAGATTACTTCCAAACCAGATGTAGGGCCTGATGACACCGTTCTAGATGATGCGCTTGAGCTCAAGTGGGAGTTCGACGAGGACTCACGCCATTACTATGTGTCTTTCCCTGATGATCAGTAGTGGTGCCCGGTTGGGGCGATCGGGACCGTGTCGCATCTTGGGTTTATCTTTTATTTTGGCGCCGTAGTCGGGCCATGAGTGTTTGGTTGATGTAATGCTATTCATGTACTTTGATTGATGTGGCGAGTGTAAGCCAACTATGTATCTCCCCTTTTATTATCTATATTACATGGGATGTTGTGAAGATTGCCTAACTTGCGACATTGCTTTCAATGCGGTTATGCCTCTAAGTCGTGCCTCGACACGTGGGAGATATAGCCGCATCGAGGACGTTACAAGTTGGTAATCAGAGCCTTCCCCGACCTTAGGAGCCCCCATTGCTTGATCGTTTTTAGCAGCCGTTGTTGAGTCTAGAAAAATGTTTTGAGTCATTTAGGAATTATATATCGGAGAGTTTAGGAATTCTTTTTACTCCCCAGTCTCCTCATCGCTCTGGTAAGGCATCCTGACGTAGAGTTTTGACTCTTCTCTTCTCAAATTTCACTAAAAAAATTAGGATCACGCGGGTATCTTGGAATTGTTCCGATGGTTTTGTGACGAGAACATTGTTCTTGGTGCCTCCTATCTTTACGGGTTGTGGCAATGTCCCGGGGAGTTGAGCTCCGAGGTCTTGTCATCACAATTTTATTGTTGCAGTTCTGGAATACCTGAGTTTAGTACGCCGACATCGAAAATCTCTTTTATGCAGTTCGTTGGTGAGATAACCTCGAGCTCGAAGGTAGATGACGGGGGAGGCACAGGGGAGAGCTTCACAGGGCAGAGGCGACCAAGGGAGCGCAGAGAGAAGGATCCGAATGCCATTAATGCCTTGTCGGCATTGTGTGCTCATGGACGCGCGGCGTCTTGCGTCGGTGAGGAAGAGGACGGAGGGGTAGAGGAGTCCAGCAGAACGGCGACGACGCGGGATAGCTGTGAGACATGCTCACGAGCTCGAAGACGCCGAGAGGAGGAAGGGGTCGAGCACAACAGCCACTGGACGCGCGCACGGCACACAGAGCGCATCCACAGACACGCCATTGTCGTGGTCACCATGTGCAATGGCATGTAGTGCTAGAAATAGGTTGCAAATTGTTGTCTAGGGGTAAGTCTCTCCTGGTTAAGTGGTAACTGAGGTGGTAGATCGATGAAAACTGCCCTGGTTAAAAGGTAAATGAGGTCTGAAGTTTACTGCAGTAAACTTGATCATGTACTGCTGCTCAACAGAGACTTGATTGATGTCAATGGAGTTGTCTGGTAGATTGAGGTAAAGAAGGACTTACATCCTAGTAATTTTGAGAAGAATTGGACCACTAATTAATATAGTTGCTTTACAACTAAGTAATCTGGTCCAGAATGAAGATCATGATGATGCTCTCAAATGGAGGAGCCACTTGAGCTAAACTTTGGCAAGGCAGGCTTATTTGTCCATATGAAGATGCTGCAAAAGGTTTCATACCAGTTGGATAAACCAAAATGGTACTTCCTTCACAAACATTTCCACTGACCAGAAACTTGCAAAAATTCTAGAGGACAAATGGCTTGATGAAACATGCCCAAAATGGGTGGAGGTAGGTTATATGGATAACAGAAGGCCTAGAAAAATTGGCAGCCATAATGGAGCAAGATACAATATACTTGCTTCACAAACTAAAATTTTGGACAGAACCAAAGAATTGATGGTGAGCTCACATGGAGGCATGACATGATCTCTACTTCGGTGGAGAGTGATGATTTGGTTATATGAGGGATCATGCAAAATGGCAGCTCATTTGGATATGCCTAGCTTGTACTTCCTTCACAACCAGTTCCCTCAAACATGAACTTTGGAAAATTATAATTAAATAATTACTAGGGAAATGAGGTTGCACTTTGGCATGTGGCAATTATATGGACAGGAAAAGGTGTCCAAGGAGTTTGAGGTCAATTGGGAAAAGGAAAATAGCACTTGCTTCACATTCTGCCATTCAGGACAGAATAGGAAATGAATTAATTGAGCATGATGATAAACATGACAAATAAAATATTTTGTCATATTTGAGAAAGATATGACCCAAACAATTTATGAGAGTTATTTGGGAATTTTAGGAGTGATGGAAATAAAGGTCGCTTCACAACCTAGGGCAAATTGGGTTATTCCTTTAATAGAAAAGGAATATTCCCAATAAAAAAGAATATTGGGATTTGGGCTAGGATGAAAATGACAGGGTCTAGGAATGGAGTTGGGTATGACAAGCCACTCTAGAAGCAAAGAAGAGGGCATCTTCTTCAGTTTCCATACCTCAAAGCCACGGAAAAAGAAAACACAAGCAAAAACTTCAGAAAAACAAAAGAAAAAGAAAGGGCCAAAAATCAGGCTGTCACAATCACCGCCGCCTGCTAGTCTCGAAGGAGGACGGCAGCGTATTCCTCTTGACCGTGGGCACCGGCGAGGCCCGCGCAGGCCGCCGCCCCGTCTCTGTAATGTGCATCAGGGGCGTCGCCGCTGACGCTGACACTGACACGAGGCCGATGTACGGGTGTGTGGTCAGTGTTACTACCCCTTCGGGTCGCATGGGCGGTGACACCGGCCTCATCGAACGGACTTGGACTCTGGGGAGCTGGGACTATCCCGCCAATGTGGACTTGGAAAACCCATGGCATCCTTTACCCACCGACGCGGTGCACGGGGACTCCAAGGAGGTTCACCTGGACATACGCATTATCAAGTTAAATGTTGATCATTAGTCTTCGCTCAATGTAATCCGCTGTCTAAGCATGTGGAGACTTCCATGCAGGATCTTGCTCTATTGGAGTATCGCGCATGAATAAAAGTGTATCCGTTTATGGTTTAGTCTAGAATCTTCCATGTATGAATTTTTACTAAAGTACTGGTGAAAGACTTACAATGAACCATTTCTTACATCTCCTCTGCCCGCTTGCAAGTCATCCTGATTTAATCCCTCCGTCTAGGTGTATAAGGGCATGGTTAATATTACTTAATAGTATAGCCAACTGTTGACTATAAGAAAGTGCCATGTCATCTGTAGCCAACATGTATAACAATCGATACTCAAAAACTAATTCTTAAACATCATTTCTTGCAAAGCACAATAAGTGTTATTTCTTCACAAGTTATGGATGCAGGTTGAACAGTTGAACGCTTTTGTTTGCAAAAGATACCTTTTTATCTATTTCACCCGAATGTTTGTGAGCTCTAGAGATGAAATAATATCCGAAGAAACCTATCGATACCCGTTACACATGAGATGACCCCCACATCCTTTGTCAAAATAAACAACTCCCCGATCAATGCATTTCACTCTTCGGTGCAATGCACGGGCACCTTACTACTATATATTAGTACGACCAAAAATTGAACTAACGTTATATATAGTACGATAAATGCTGATGCATGTCAACTAAAATTATATCATTCAAAACTATGTTCAAATACGAATCCAACGATATAGTTTTTGTTGACATGCACTAACATTTTGTCAGTTAAATCTTCAGTCAAATTCAATGGGGGACTAATAAACCACGACCGATGTAGTACAAGTGTAGAGGGCAACGCTGCACGGGAGTCTCACCTCTCACCCTGCTCGTGGCGCGGCAGTAAAGCCGTAATATCACAAAACCCAACCACTCCCAGTAATAAGTGGCCTGGTAAAATAAACGGACAAGCTGCTACGTCTTGAGCTTGCGTTGGTTTTCCCCGAAGAGGAAGGGATGATGCAGCAGAGTAGCGTAAGTATTTCCCTCAATTTTTGAGAACCAAGGTATCAATCCAGTAGGAGGCCACGCTCAAGTCCCTCGTACCTGCACAAAACGATAGCTACTCGCAACCAACGCGATTAGGGGTTGTCAAGCCCTTCACGGTCACTTACGAGAGTGAGATCTGATAGATAGAATATTTTTGGTATTTTTGGTATAAAGATGCAAAGTAAAAAGTAAAGGCAAAGTAAATAGCAAAACAATATTAAAGTGATGGAGATTGATATGATGAGAATAGACCCGGGGGCCATAGGTTTCACTAGTGGCTTCTCTCAAGAGCATAAGTATTCTACGGTGGGTGAACAAATTACTGTTGAGTAATTGACAGAATTGAGCATAATTATGAGAATATCTAGGCATGATCATGTATATAGGCATCACGTCCGTGACAAGTAGACCGAAACGATTCTGCATCTACTACTATTACTCCACTCATCGACCGCTATCCAGCATGCATCTAGAGTATTAAGTTAAAAACAGAGTAACGCCTTAAGCAAGATGACATGATGTAGAGAGATAAATTCATGCAATATGAAATAAACCCCATCTTGTTATCCTCGTTGGCAATGATGCAATACGTGCCTTGCTGTCCCTTCTGTCACTGGGAAAGGACACCGCAAGATCGAACCCAAAGCTAAGCACTTCTCCCATGGCAAGAACTACCAATCTAGTTGGCCAAACCAAACGGATAATTCGAAGAGACTTGCAAAGATAACCAATCATACATAAAAGAATTTAGAGAAGATTCAAATATTATTCATAGATAGACTTGATCATAAACCCACAATTCATCGATCTCAACAAACACACCGCAAAAAGAAGATTACATCGAATAGATCTCCACGAGAAAGGGGGAGAACTTTGTATTGAGATTCAAAGAGAGAGAAGAAGCCATCTAGCTACTAACTATGGACCCGAAGGTCTGAGGTAAACTACTCACACTTCATCGGAGAGGCTAGGATGATGTAGAAGCCCTCCATGATGATGGCCCTCTTCCGGTGGAGCTCCGAAACAGGCCCCAAGATGGGATCTCGTGGATACGAAAAGTTGCGGCGGTGGAATTAGGTTTTTGGCTCCTGTTCTGATCGTTTGGGGGTACGTGTGTATCTATAGGAGGAAGAAGTATGCCGGAGGAGCAACAAGGGGCCCACGAGGCAGGGGGCGCGCCCCCCACTCTCGTGACCGCCTCTTTTGTTCCTTGGAGCAGGGTCCAAGTCTCCTGGATCATGTTCGGTGAGAAAATCACGTTCCCGAAGATTTTATTCCGTTTGGACTCCGTTTGATATTTTGTTTCTCCGCAACACTGAAATAGGCAAAAAATAGCAATTCTGGGCTGGGCCTCCGGTTAATAGGTTAGTCCCAAAAATAATATAAAAGTGGAAAATAAAGCCCAATATAGTCCAAAATAGTAGATAATGTAGCATGGAGCAATCAAAAATTATAGATACGTTGGAGACGTATCACAAGCAACCATCACATCCCTCCGTCTTTTTTGCATTTCATCTCTCTACATTTACTTTCTCCGGTTCATCTCGCACACTCGATCCCTAGCTACTACTCCTAGGGCCAGTTCTTTTGGCAGCTTCCCCAGCTTTTCCCACAAGACTAGTCACAGTGGAGAGTAACAATAAGGCGCCTCACTCATTTATTTGGGCTTCTAAACTACTACTCCGTCCTGGTTTATTCCTCACCATTGTAATTTGTGCTAAATTTTGATCAAAGATTTAACTGGTTTATTCCTCACCATTGTAATCCCTCCGTCTAGGTGTGTAAGTCATCTTACGAAAACCAAATAATCCCAAAACACTTAGGCATGGTGCATTAAATTCTACCTTGTTTCTTGTTTCTTGACATATCAACCAATAAGATATAAAGAGTGTGCATGCTTTTAATGACTTGAGATATCAAGCACGACATGCAGTGGTTAGTTCATTGCATGCAATACTATTAATTAGCAAATAAACATTAATGTTTCTCGTTTTCTCCTCCTCCTTGGTCACGGTGCACAGTCCTAAGATGACTTACTCACCTAGACGGATGGAGTAGTGCATGTGACATGCATTAACATTTCATTAGTTAAATTTATGATCAAAATTTGACATAGATTACAATGGGGACCAATAAACAAGGACGGAGGTAGTAGTTATGGGATTACTAATCTAGAAACCTAAAAGAACTGGCCCCTGGTACTCCTACTAGTAGTAGTACTCAAGTTGGAATTCCAGTTGCACGGCACAACTTGTTAGGCAAAAAATTCGATACAGGGTGTAGGAAGCGGTTTGGGAATTTTCATGCCTTTCCAACTAGTGAGATACTCCGTACAAAGTACGACAGAGAAATAACCATAGAGATGGAAGCTAAAAGTAAACAATCAAATGAGCATTTTTGCATTTGTTTTGCATTGAATCGTTTCACAAGCTTGACTAGTGATGTTTTTCTACTTTTACAAAACAGCATCATAATGTTAAAACGTGCATTTGCACGTACATAAGTAATAGTAGTACTCTCTCCGTCTAGGTGTATAAGTCTTCCCTCCTTCTTGGTCACGGTGCACAACCAAAGATGACTTATTGACTTGGACGGAGGGAGTAGCATAGTCTACAAGCATATATCGAGAGAGACGTGTAGTGCGATAGTATATAGTAAAGTTTGTGATATATGCACGTACTTGCAAAATGCGTATGAATACACAAGGTTTCCAAACTTTCCCTTTTACATACTTAATTAAGGATGCTAAAAATTCCTGAACGTTCAGGATTTATCATTTGTGTCCCAAAACTAATGAGATCGCCTTACGAAACAAAAATTATACTCCTCCTAAAAGCCACGGCGCTCGCAGGAGCGCTTGCGGCGCGCCACGAGTGCCCTGGTGCGCGGCCGTTTCCCAGCGCGCCGGCACAACGCCTCTTCCTCAGCCTCGCAACTCGCGAGGTGCTGATTGGCGGCTTGGCGGCGGGCGAGCACGATCTCACTCGTGTGGTGATCCGACGCCAACAGGTACTCCTCCTCGCTGGAAGCGTGCACCCGGTCCATGTACCGCCAAGCGTAAATGAGGTGCTTCGGCCCGACTGCACTCAGGGTGTCGACACGGGCATCCTCCGCCACCCTCACGGCCCTTGCACGAGCCTTCTGCCAAAGAGCCAATTGCCTGACTCTCTCGGACGCGACATAGGCCTCCCAGGCAGCTTGTTCCGCGGTGCACTTCTCTTCCTCGGCCTTCTTCTCCGCCTCTATTTTGTCGTGCTCTACTGGAGACAAAGCCTCCCACAAGGCGACATCCATTTATTTCCAAAGCTCCTCAAGGCTGGGAGGGCTCGGCGGGCGACGCGGCGTTCTCCTCGTAGCGGGGAGCCGACGCGTCCTCCAGCGCGCGTGCTGGCGAGATTGGGAACGCTGATGCGTCCACCTCGACGCGTCGCGGCGAGGAGCGGAACACCGACGCGTCCTCCTCGACTAGTGGCAGCGAGGAACGGAACAGCGACGCGTCGCGTCGCGGCGAGGAGCGGAACGCCGATGCGTCCTCCTCGACTAGTGGCGGCGAGGAACAGAACGGCGATGCGTCGCATAGCAGCGAGGAGCGGAACACCGATGCGTCCTCCTCGGCTAGTGGCGGCGAGGAACAGAATGGCGACGCGTGACCGTCCGCGCGGTGCAGCGAGGGGCTCCTAGGGCTTGGGAGGGGCGATGCCATGGTGGTCGACGTGAGAGGGAGGGGGAGGAGATAGCGATGAACGTGAACGTGAGGGGGAGGAGATAGCGATGTCGTGGGAGGCGTAGTATTTATAGTGAGCAATGTCACACCTACATAAGATATGGACTGAGCTGCACTGACTTAATTGCAGGTCTAGTTGCGTCACTGACATGTGGGCCAGAGCCCTGTTGGGCCCATATGTCAGTGACCCAATGCACCTGCAGTTAAGTAACAGCTACGTGGGCATATTTGTTGGAGTAAATTACGGGGGAGCGAAGGGGTGGAAATATTGTTGGTCACAACGGATTGGACGAGCGTGGGGGAGGAGAGTCATGCATGCAAATTTTTTCACACGGGGTGGAGTGGTGGGACCGTCGGAGGGAGAAGGAGAGTTTGGCAGGCATATTGTTTCCACACATGGAGAGGAAAAGATTTGGAGACGAACGGGCTTCTTGCAAGTATGGGGAACGGTGCATAATAAGTCATCTTGCATGCCGGGCTAGGTATAGTCTCAAGTCATTAAAAACATACACGCCCCACACATGTTCATATTTTAAGGTGCACTAAATTATTGCATGTGATGATTAAGGCTGGCCATAATGGTGGTA
The DNA here is from genome assembly GCF_003073215.2 of Triticum urartu. Taxonomy (NCBI): domain Eukaryota; kingdom Viridiplantae; phylum Streptophyta; class Magnoliopsida; order Poales; family Poaceae; genus Triticum; species Triticum urartu. The sequence goes on along the minus strand of NC_053026.1, from coordinate 367,669,500 downwards.
TCTTAGCTGGTATCATGCACACGGGAATAGCAAACATGCTGATGTGGCAAAGAATTAAAGAAGAGAGGGGGGTTAGAGTAACTAGTGTTCATGCATGCATTGGTAAACACATTTTTTTGTGAAGAATGACAACACTAGTTGAGTACTTTTGCAGAATTCAGAAACTATTCCACCGCCTCTACTATCTTGCTAAGAGTAGGTGAAATTTTTGAATTGAGCCCTTTAAACTAGAAGGGAGGTAGTTGTACTCTAATAGCTAACCTTGTTGTGATGACAAGATAGGACATGGCACGCACCTGGACGGAGGAACTAGTCTGCATTGTGCATTTAAGTTTTGTCTGAAGTCAATGTACCTCTACTTTCACCAGACTTATAGAAAAATGTGTCAACATTCACAATGTCAAATCAATATTTTTACACTCATTATAAAATGTAGTTCTTATACTCATTATAATCAGTATTGTAGATATTGATATTTTTAGTATAAATTTGGTCGTGGGATTTCATTGATGCCTGTCAAAGCATGGAGGAAGCGGAGCTTAGGGATTGCATTGCCGGTCTCTACATAGGTATTTCTCTTCATAATCCTGTAATTTTAGAGACTGATTGCGCTTTTGTGGTAGCGTCTCTTGCATTGGGGGACTATGACAGGTCTGCTATGCGTGACCTGAAGATGAAAGCGTTGAGCATCTCGAAGTTGATCAACAATCTTCAATTGTCAAAGATTAGCCGTTCGGCCAATAAGGTGGCACACTTAATCACTAAGTATAGCTTTGATAATAGATTAGATGGTATTCTTGTAAATAACGTACTACCCTGTGTGGTGAATATTGTATCGAATGAGTGTACTGGTGTGGCTGGTTAATTAATATAAGGTGGTGTTCAAAAAAAGTATAAATTTGGTCAAACACTTTGCAAACGGTTGATGTGAGTAAAAAGGACCAGAGGGAGTATCATGCATGCGGAGTAGGCAAAAAAATTGCTTGTCTAAAAAAAGGCAAAAAAATTGCTCATTTATAGCCGGTCGAAGTCTCAAAGGGCGTGACCGCGCGAGGGAGGCGAAGGTTGTGGGAGGCGCGACGTTTGACGGAATTAAGTGAAGTTACATCCACGCGCCGGCATGGCGTGCGAACAGGCAGAAGCTATACCGTCAGGCCTACGATATGGGTCTAGTAGACATGACATCTAGTGGGTCCCACATAGTTCTCGAGAACTCTTTGGGGGCTTGCAGCCGTTTATCCACTGGGCAAGCCACCAACCCCACGCCGTTCGCACGCCCTACTCGTCCCCGTCTTCTACCTTACAACAGTTCGCTCCCAGTCGTCCCGTCCTTTCACATTAGTTCACTCCCAGTTTTTTTTTGCGGGGTACAACAGTTCAACTTCTCCTAACCCTCCTCCAAAATCCATGGCCTCCCAAATCTCCATGGTCGCCGCTGAGTACCAGGTTAGAGCCATCACCGGCGATTAGTTCATCGTCATCTACACACGTGGATCCGAGACGGTGAAAGCATGGCTTGCTCGCTTCCTACGCATGTTCAACAGTTCAACGGATGAGTGGGTCGCTGGGCTAGATGTTGAGTACACCACAGTCCTGGGACGAGAGAAGGATCTAAAGGACGAAGAGAGGAAGAAGCCTGCCGTGATCCAGGTTTGCGTACATAACGTTTGCTTGGTCTACCACATATGCCATGCCGACGTTGAGTGCCAGGATTTTAAGAACTTCCTCAAGGACAAAAGAGTGAAATTCGTTATTGTAGGCTTTAAGAACGACAGGGATGTCCTGCGTCAGATAGGTCTCGTTGTAGGCCAACCCTTCGATCTCCAGAAGGCAAGCCTGGTGTCCTCCTCTCAACCTTCAATGCTGACCCTGGCAGCAGCCATGATTGATCCTTTGTACTCTAAACTGAAGAAACCTCATCACGAGTTTCATCATGCATGGGAGTCGAAGACATTAGATGAAGATCACATCCTATACGCAGCAATGGATGCCTACCTTTGTTTAAATATCCACAAGGGTTGGATGAAGAAGCAGAGCCCAGTGTCCGGTTCAAGCAAAGAAGCATCGGTGAAGAGGAAGAGGAAGAGGGACGAGGACAAAGTCGAGGACGTGGACTCGGACTCCGAGTAGGTGGCAGTGTCGTCGCTCATGTTGGTTCTACTACAGTGTCAAGCAGACTAGTTGCTTAGTTTATTTTCAAGGGTGTGTTGTGCTGAGGCCCCAGCAGAACTATGTTTATGTTCTTTCTCGTTATTTGAACTCTTTAGTACGTACAGTAGTACTAGTACTATGTCTTACTACTGTTCTTCTTGCAGTTGGTACTACTGCTCATATCTTCGTGTTCCTACTGTACTTAATACGTTCGTACTAGTAGTATAATTTGGGTCAGTCGATTTGTGAAAGAAGTTCGACGGAGCGAAGGAAGAAGACGGCAGAAGAGGTGGAAGAATCCCTTCTAGCCATCCATGTTGCATCAAACGGCTCACATGAGTCGACTGACCCAAATTGCTCCTTCAGATTGCAGGATCCACGTGGCATTCAAGGTCTCGAAGGTAGATTCCGCGTCCGCACCCGGTTTGCGGGCTCGACGCGCGCGCGACCGGCTTCCGCCGTGACAGCCACCATGCGCGCCTCCTCCGCGTGGGCAGAGACGACAATGACACGCTAGTTCCTCCTCGCCGGCGTGCTGGAGCACGCGCTCGTCCTCCTCTTCGTACGCTGCGTGCATAGACGCGGCTCCACCAGCTGCTCGCGTGCTTGGCAGCGCGGCGGCATCACGAGGAGGGACTGCACACGACATGAGCGAGCGAGCCTTCGGCTTCATGGCACAGGGATGGCGGCGACATGGCAGTGATGGGCGAGAAATTGTTGGCCAGAGCAGGAGGGCACCGGCATGCGCAATGGCGGCGGCGGCATATTGATGAGTGCGCGTGTGGGAGCTTACTTTAGTTTTATATATAAGGTTGGTCAAACTTAAAAGTAAACCGTACTAGTACACGTAAACATTAGACTTAGGCAGCGCTTTTATTAGTTAGTACCACAGCCATGATACGGAATCCTGTGCAAGCGCGTGAACCGTGGCCGCGGGGTCGATCGAACGGTGCGTCACCATGTCGCGCTCGAAGGACATCCACCGAACCTTTTTGTGTGTGTGAAAACAATCCTCGAATATTACTCAACTTTTTTTCCTGTGAAAGTTCTTGACGCTGCAATATTTCCATATATTTGAATTTAGCTCCAGTTCGTGTTTATTTGGATTTGGACGTTTTAGGTGCGCCCTAGTTTTTTTAATACTGATTTTGTGTGTGTGACTGAGAGAGAACGTGTGTATGTGTCCATATGTGTGTTGTGGTGGAAGGGCAATGTGGAGATGGTGTGCGTGTGATACAGACATAGAGAGGTGTGAATGTGCAAATGATCATGCATGAGTGAGACATAGATAGATGCCGATACGTTGTGTATACATGAGAGAACGGTCTTCTAGTTTACTTGTGTGTGTGTGAGAGAGAGAGAGAGGGAGAGAGAGAGACAGAGAGAGGAGCATCGTAACACAACAACCATCTCTCTCGATTCGTCCGTCCCTCGCACGGTCGCATGCAACGCATGCATCAACGCGCACATTTTGACACCCTCACCCGGCCCCTGCCCACCTCAAGGCCCGCACAATCTCTTCGTGAATACCCATTTCTCTCAGGTTTGTTTTCTCTCAATATGTGACACACACACACACACACAGAGAGACACACGCAGCACAACACACACACACACACTCCCCCGAGCACACAATTCATCCCCATCCAAGGCTATACGGCGACCACTCTCTCTTGTGCTTCTTTGCACCCCAACATGCACAACACCTCAATCTTCAAAGAGGGCATCGAGCAGATCGAAGATGGCGACCACACCGCGCTAGAGAATGCGGGGTCATTTGGAAGCAGGGTGATGTGACGACGGCTGACTAACTCCTCCCCCCCACCCTCTCTCTCTCTCTTGCACAAAATTACCAAACCCTCTCTCCCCCTCACAAAATTGTCAGTCCCTCAACCCACGAGATCCTTCCCCTCTCATCCATGTTTTTCCAGCTCTCTCATCAAACATGTTGTCTCTTCTCCTTCCACGTATACAGAATCCAAATGCACACGCATCTCATTTATATTACATGTATCCATCTTTCTCACAGACCTAACTTCTTCCTCTCTCTTTCTCTCTCTATCTCTCTCTCTGTCTCGTTAGGTTTGTCTCCTACTCTCTCGTCCACATACATACAATCTTTCCCGCCCTATCTGCTCCATCTTCAAAAGCTCTCTCTGCACGTTTCATTCACACATTGGGATATGTCAAAATGTTGCTTCTATAATGGCTGATGTAGAGTTATGGTTGTTTTTGTTGCATCCTACAAAGTAATAACTATGAAATGCATTTAGATTCTCATTTGACTGGGATTATGTGAGTTTGAGAATGTTGTGAAGTACTATAGACCTTGTATACATCTTGGGATTCGACAATGATTGTAACTATTGAATTGTATAGACCGTTACATTCGAAGTCAATAGCCTAATATATTTATTTCACAATCTCAACAAATGATTAGTTCACTACAAACTAAGAAAACAAATTTGTACTCCCTCCATTTTTATTTAAGTCCACATATTAGCATTGGTCAAAGTCAAGTTTTGTAAACTCTCAGAAAGCTTATAACAAAAAATATTAACATATACAATAACAAATAAATATCATTAGATTCATTATTGAATGTACTTTCACATCATACATATTTGTTATGGTAAATGTTTATATTTTTCTATAAACTTGGTCAAACTTTAGGAAGTTTGACTTCGGTCAAACCTAATATGCAGAATTTACTACTACTACTACTCGCTAGTTGCTTAGTCGAATCACTCAACACGCCACACGGGGAGTCCAGTGTCACAAAATTTTGAGGTCGGCAGGAAAATCTCCCGCGACCCTGATTCGAGCAGCGGGAAGTTACCATCATAGCCTTCGGAACAGGCCTACGGATGACGCTTGGTAGGGGGCTGTTTTCGTAACTTCAGGTTCACCCTACCCAGCCAACCCCACCCTGGCACCCAGAGTAGTACACCTGAATACTCCCCATTTTCTATCCCCACCGCAAAATAGACTTCTCCACGGCACCGCAGCCTTCGTGCTCCTCCCCTTTACATCGGCGCACTCGTCCACCGCAGCGCATCTGCCTCATCGATGACCTCATACGCCGCACTGGAGCCGGTCCACCGTCGTCGTCGTACACGGAGCCTCTTCCCCGGCATCGTCTTCCACGGTCTCGGATCTGCTTCCCGGAAGCCGATGCCAAGCGCAGAAGCACCACCGTCGTGGACAATGAACTGACTCCCGTTGCCGACCATGACTCACAGAGGCCGCCGCGACCATCGTTCTCCTCCTCGATTGGTAATGTGTGTATTGAATCACTTAGCAGTACATGTGCAGTTCCAATTTTGTTCATACCTACCCTTCAAATTTCCTGGGTGCTATTGTTCCCGTAAAAGTAATTGGTTATAGCCTCCATTGTCCAACAGAATATCAGCTTGTAATTGTGCGTCGCTCATGTATCGCGCTACGCTTGGGTAGGTTTTTCATCTGCAACCAGTAGTGTGGCAAATGATGGAAAGGTTTTTAGAACTAGCAAGATGCCCATGCGTTGCACGCATCAAGATGCATTTGTATGAGTAGTTTATCTTGTGGGAGAAAAGGATGAACGAGGGAAGTCCTTATTTGCAAATCTGGAGAGGGGTAGTTGAATTATCTTTTTTTATCTATCTATGCTGAGAACTATCCTCTACTCTCTAGTATCTACTTCTCGATCTCAGCACTGTAAACGCTTTTTTAAAGCACTGCACGTTGTGATTCTGTTGGAGATGCTCTAACATGGCAGACGAGTGCTTTAATGTTGCCCACAAGATGTGCGAGTATTACTAGTAGTATATTTTTCTTGCCATGTTGAGATTTTAAAACCACGAGTGCGAACATGGAGAGGAGCAATGAAGACCAAACACGGGATATTCGAGACACCTTCAAGGAGCGTGGCAAGTTAAAGAGGAGTTGCACTGAACCTGTAAAACGAGATTTGGTAAGTAACACCCTTTCAATTACTTTCGTGTAGCCTCGTGTTCTTCGATGTGTATATGTTGTAGTTTTTGTTTCTCTTAAGCGTGGTGTTCTTCGATGTGTAATAAGAAGAGTATTAATCGTCCTAATGCTTTCGTTTTTAACTTGATGTAGGAAGTGAGTGCTCTCACCTTGTAGTCTGTTTTTATTTATTTTTCCTTTTGAATTCACTTCTCCGAGTTCTGTTTATCTGGCTTCTACTAAATGAATCTAGGTTGCTCTGAGTATTGATCTAAAAAAGAAGTGACTTCATCTCAGGATGCAGTTCCTGTGAGGAGGGAAGTATGGTCAACCTCAAGATCATGTTTCCAAAATGAGGCTGGATTACACACAAGGTGCCAGTTCCCTAATGATGATGGATTAGACACAAGGTGCAAATTCCCAGATGATGCTGGATTACACACAAGCCAGGTGGAGTCGTCAGCTGTTCGTGTCCTCGTGGCATTAGTAAAGGCTGAAAGAAAGTGTGTAGCAGCCCTTGAGAATGTAGCTGAGTTCCTGAAGAAGCGAAAAGAGCAATCAGATGCTCTCTTCACCCAAGCCAAAGAAGAGATGGAAGAAGCCAGAAATAAGCTAGCTGAGGCAGAGCAGGCTAAGCGTCTCCTGCTATCTAAATCTGTTGTCAATACAAAATTTCTTTCATAATAGCTAGGTTCAAATGTTTATCCAGTCAGCATGCCTGTTGTGATGTCCGTGCATCTACTGATGTGGCACAAAATGTTTTTTTGGGTCATGTAATAACAGGAATTACTTTCCAAACAATAACAGACGAAGCATTGGACATGGTATAGTTCACGCGCAAGCCCGACATTCCAAGTTCAACTTCCACATCAAACTCATGTTCACAGATATCTGCACATTCATACATAATGTCCACAACCATGATTCACTTCAAAGCCAAAAAAATGTGAGGAGAGTTATAAATAAAGAAAATCCTCTACTAGTTCCTGCTACCAGTGCGAGCACAACAAGTCAAGACCATGCGTAAATTAATTATATTTTAGTCATTTTTTGTGTTCTAAAATGCCTGCCGGCACACACGCGGATTCAATGAAGGCAGGCGGGGCAGTCTTAAGCTGGTTGCACGCGGCGAGGAGGCGTGCTCAGCCGAGCCTGGAGCGAGTGCGGCCCTCTTGGCCGGCACGCCGGTTCAATGCCTGCGCTATGAGAGGTCGTGTCCGTGTCAGAGCAATCACTCCCTCCAGTCCTTTTTTGTTTGGGTATAAAAAATCTCGTTTTCCATTCACATTTTACAAGTAAAATTCGTGGACAAACTTTGACCCAAAGTACGATGGGGACTACTAAACCATAATGGAGGTAGTAGTTTTTTTAATCAAAGAAGGGTTTCCCTTCTGATTTTCATTACTGAAAACCAGCATCTAAATCTAAACCATAGTATTTGCCATAGAACTACCAGGTTCAACATCTCGCAACATAAACCCATACAACCTCCATCGCAAAAAAAATCATACAACTGATGACCCACAAGTATAGGGGATCTATCGTAGTCCTTTCGATAAGTAAGAGTGTCGAACCCAACGAGGAGCGGAAGGAAATAATAAGCGGTTTTCAGCAAGGTATTCTCTGCAAGTACTGAAATAATGATAACAGATAGTTTTGTGATAAGATAATTTGTAACGAGCAACAAGTAACAAAAGTAAATAAAGTGCAGCAAGGTGGCCCAATCCTTTTTGTAGCAAAGGACAAGCCTGGACAAACTCTTATATAAGGAAAAGCGCTCCCGAGGACACATGGGAATATCGTCAAGCTAGTTTTCATCACGTTCATATGATTCGTGTTCGGTACTTTGATAATTTGACATGTGGGTGGACCGGTGCTTGGGTGTTGTTCTTACTTGAACAAGCATCCCACTTATGATTAACCTCTATTGCAAGCATCCGCAACTACAACAAAAGTATTAAGGTAAACCTAACCATAGCATGAAACATATGGATCCAAATCAGCCCCTTACGAAGCAACGCATAAACTAGGGTTTAAGCTTCTGTCACCCTAGAAACCCATCATCTACTTATTACTTCCCAATGCCTTCCTCTAGGCCCAAATAATGGTGAAGTGTTATGTAGTCGATGTTCACATAACACCACTAGAGGCTAGACAACATACATCTCATCAAAATATCGAATGAATACCAAATTCACATGACTACTAATAGCAAGACTTCCCCCTTGTCCTCAGGAACAAACGTAACTACTCACAAAGCATATTCATGTTCATAATCAGAGGGGTAATAATATGCATAAAGGATTTGAACATATGATCTTCCACCAATTAAACCAACTAGCATCAACTACAAGGAGTAATTAACACTACTAGCAACCTACTAGCACCAATCCTAGACTTGGAGACAAGAATTGGATACAAGAGATGAACTAGGGTTTTGAGATGAGATGGTGCTGATGAAGATGTTGATGGAGATTGCCCTCCCCCGATGAGAGGAGCATTGGTGATGACGATGGCGATGATTTACCCCTCCGAGAGGGAAGTTTCCCCGGCAGAACAGCTCTGTCGGAGCTCTAGATTGGATCCGCCAAGGTTCCGCCTCGTGGCGGCGGAGTTTCTCTCGAAAGGTTGCTTCTTTTTTTCTCGAAAGACTTCATATAGGAGAAGATGGTCATCGGAGAGCCACCAGGGGGCCCACGAGGTAGGGGGGCACGCAGGGCGCGCCCCCCACCCTTGCAGAAAGGGTGTGGGCCCCCTGGTCTTCATCTTTGGCGAGGATTTTTCATTATTTATTATAAGGTATTCCGTGGAGTTTCAGGACTTTTGGAGTTGTGCTGAATAGGTCTCTAATATTTGCTCCTTTTCCAGCCCAGAATTCCAGCTGTCGGCATTCTCCCTCCTTATGTAAACCTTGTAAAATAAGAGAGAATAGCCATAAGTATTGTGACATAATGTGAAATAATAGCCCATAATGCAATAAATAGTGATATAAAAGCATGATGCAAAATGGACGTATCAACTCCCCCAAGCTTAGACCTCGCTTGTCCTCAAGCGAAAGCCGATAACAATAAATATGTCCCCATGTTTAGAGGTAGAGGCGTCGATAAAAATAAAATACGGACATGAGGGCATCATGATTATTCTCATAACAGCAACATACATAGATATTGTCATATGATTACTTATGTTCAAGTGATGATCTATTCACAATGCAAAAGTATGAATCAGAAACCTTATTGAGAACCAACAAACCATAACCTCAGTCATTGAAGCAATTGCAATTTATCATGACATCAAAAAGAGTCTATGTCAGAGCTAAAAAGCAAGTCCACATACTCAACTATCATCTAGTCCTTCATAATTGCTAACACTCGCGCAATACTTGTGGTTACGGAGTTTTAATCGGACACAGAGAAAGATAGGGACTTATAGTTTCTCCCCACAACCTTTTACCTCGAGGGTAATGTCAACAATAGTAACTCATGCCCCCCTACATCCAATTAGATATATCTATCAGGATCTTTCCAACATATTGTGCTTGCCAAAGGATAAGATGTAAAAAGGAAAGGTGAAGATCACCATGACTCTAGCATAAGGTAGAAGATAATAATAAAAGATAGGCCCTTCGCAGAGGGAAGCAGAGGTTGCCATGCGCTTTTATGGTTGGATGCACAAAATATTAATGCAAAAGAATGTCACTTTATATTGCCCCTTGTGATATGAACCTTTATTATGTAGTCCGTCGCTTTTATTACTTCCACATCACAAGATCGTATAAAGCTTATTTCTCCCACACTAATCATACATATTTAGAGCAATTTTTATTGCTTTGCACCGATGACAACTTACTTTAAGGATCTTATTCAATCCATAGGTAGATATGGTGGACTTTCATGGCAAAACTGGTTTAAGGGTATTTGGAAGCACAAGTAGTATCTCTACTTGGTGCTAAGAATTTGGCTAGCATGGGGGGAAAGGCAAGCTCAACATGTTGGATGATCCATGAAAACATACTTTATCTCAGATATAAGAAAACATAACCCATTACGTTGTCTTCCTTGTCCAACATCAACTCTTTAGCATGTCATATTTTGATACCCAATCATAAAAGATGTCAATGATAATATATTTATATGTGAAACCTCTCTTTCCTTATTACTTCCTATTAATTGCAACGATGACCAAAGCTATGTCTGCCAACTCCCAACAACTTTTAATCATCACACTCTTTCTATGTGAAGTCATTACTATCAATAAGATCAATATGAACTTTTGTTTCTTCTTATTCTTTTTCTCTTTTCTTTTATTCACCCAAGATCATAGCAAGAAAATCAAGCCCTTGACTCAACACTAATCTTTATTATATAGCTCTGGACTCAATTACATAGAGACATCATAAAGCAAAACTTAAAACTAGATCATGCCATAAACTTTATTCTACTAGATCAAAATACTACTAATAGGATCAAACTAAGGAAACGGTAAAGATAGGAGTTGTGTTTGTGATACGATACCGAGGCACCTCCCCCAAGCTTGGCAGTTGCCAAGGGGAGTGCCCATACCCATGTGATTATATCTCCTTGGTTGGTGAAGAAGGTGGAGGTGTTGTTGACTTAGTTGATGGCATAGACTTCTCCCTTAATTTACGCTTGAGGGCGGCATTTTGATCCCTCAGATCATCAATCTCCCACTCCAGGGTTAATATATTTTTGCATAGGTCCTGCTTATTTTCCTGCAAGAGACGAAAAGGGATAAACTCGAATTTTGGTTTCTTTACCCTATCAGGGATACTTGACTTTTTGAACTCCACGTGCATATCCCCAGGTTGAGGTAATGGGGCTTCATCTTCATCTGAGCTCGTCTCCTCCTTCTCATTGTGTTCATAGTCCTCTTCTTCCTCCGTGGTCCAACCATCATGCTCCACATCTCCATAGACCTTAGGATTAGCTAAGTAATCATCCACATAGCTTTCTCCTTCCGAATCCTGGGAAGACATGTTGATCTAATCTGAAGTGGGACAGCTCGAAACAAAAACACAGGATAATTGCGTGATACGGGAGTCAAAACCTTCGGGAGAATATATAGTGAATTTTTACCGACCAAAATACGTATCATGCAAGAAAACGGAGTCCAGAACGCACTCAAGGTGCTCATGAGGTAGGGGTGCGCCCTCCACCCTCATGGGGCCCTCGTGCCCTTCCCGGACTGCTACTTAATTTTCTATTTTTCTAAATATTCCAAAACGGAGAAATATTGCCTTAAAAATTGTTTTGGAATCGGTTTACTTACCGTACCACATACCTATTCCTTTTTGGAGTCTGAAACGTTCTCGAAAGTGTCCCTTATGTATTCCTCCGGGGTTACGGTTTCAATAATATTGGTTTCAATATTTATGGGATTAACTGAGATATAATGTTTAATTCTCTGACCGTTTACCACCTTCGGATTTGTGCCTTCGAAGTTGTTGATTTTTATGGCACCAGAACGATAGACCTCCTCGATAGCATAGGGGCCTTCCCATTTAGAGAGAAGTTTTCCTGCAAAAAATCTTAAACGAGAGTTGTATAGCAATACATAATCACCTACATTAAACTCACGCTTTTGTATCCTTTTGTCATGCCATCTTTTAACCTTTTCTTTAAACAACTTGGCATTTTCATAAGCTTGGGTTCTCCATTCATCAAGTGAGCTAATATCAAATAACCTCTTTTCACCGGCAAGTTTAAAATCATAGTTGAGCTCTTTAATAGCCCAATATGCCTTATGTTCTAGTTCAAGAGGTAAGTGACATGCTTTTCCATATACCATTTTATACGGATACATACCCATAGGATTTTTATATGCAGTTCTATAGGCCCATAATGCATCATCAAGTTTCTTGGACCAATTCTTTCTAGACCTATTGACAGTCTTTTGCAAAATAAATTTAAGTTCTCTATTACTCAATTCTACTTGACCACTAGACTGTGGGTGATACGGAGATGCAATTCTATGATTGACGTCATATTTAGCAAGCATTTTACAGAAAGCACCATGAATAAAATGTGAACCACCATCAGTCATTAAATATCTGGGGACTCCAAACCTCGGAAAAATAACTTCTTTAAGCATTTTAATAGAAGTTTTATGATCAGCACTACTAGTTGGAATAGCTTCTACCCACTTAGTATGTGTATATCAATTAGAGGCAGGAAAAGGTCCCATATAATCAAAGCCCCAAACATCAAACGGTTCAATAACAAGTGAATAATTCATAGGCATTTCTTGACGTCTACTAATATTACCAATTCTTTGACATTCATCACAAGATAGGACAAACTTACGGGCATCCTTGAAGAGAGTAGGCCAATAAAAACCGGATTGCAATACCTTATGTGCAGTTCTATCTCCCGCGTGGTGTCCTCCATAAGTTTCGGAGTGGCACTTGCGTAGGATATGTTCCTGTTCATGCTCAGGTACACAACGTCTAATAACACCATCTACTCCTTCTTTATAAAGATGTGGGTCATCCCAAAAGTAATGTCTCAAATCATAGAAGAACTCTTTCTTTTGTTGGTATGTGAAGCTAGGTGGCATAAATTTAGCAACTATGTAATTAGCATAATCAGCATACCAAGGGGTACTATGAGAAGTACTTATGACATTTAATTGTTCATCAGGGAAGCTATCATCAATAGGTAGTGGGTCATCAAGAACATTCTCTAACCTAGATAAGTTGTCTGCAACGGGGTTCTCGGCTCCTTTTCTATCAACAATATGCAAATCAAATTCTTGTAGCAAGAGAACCCATCTAATAAGTCTAGGTTTAGCATCTTTCTTCTCCATAAGATATTTAATAGCAGCATGATCAGTGTGGATAGTTACTTTAGAATCAACAATATAAGGTCTGAACTTATCACAAGCAAACACAACTGCTAAAAGTTCTTTTTCAGTAGTAGCATAAATTCTTTGAGCATTGTCTAGAGTCTTACTAGCATAATGGATACCATTTAATTTCTTATCAACTCTTTACCCTAGAACAGCACCTACAGCATAATCGCTAGCATCACACATAATTTCAAAGGGTACATTCCAATCAGGTGGCTGAACAATAGGTGCAGAGATTAATGCTTTCTTAAGTATTTCAAATGCTTCTCCACAATCATCATCAAAGACAAATGGTATATCTTTTTGTAATAAATTAGTCAGAGGATGAGAAATTTTTGAGAAGTCCTTAATGAACCTCCTATAAAATCCAGCGTGACCAAGGAAACTTCTTATACCTTTGATGTCCTTGGGACATGGCATCTTTTCAATAGCATCAACCTTGGCTTTATCAACTTCAATACCTCTTTCAGAAACTTTATGCCCCAATACAATACCCTCATTAACCATAAAGTGGCACTTTTCCCAATTCAAGACAAGATTAGTTTCTTCACATCTCTGAAAAACTCGATCAAGATTGCTCAAGCAATCATCAAAAGAAGATCCATAGACGGAAAAGTCGTCCATGAAAACCTCACAAATCTTTTCACAAAAGTCAGAGAATATAGCCATCATGCATCTTTGAAAGGTAGCAGGTGCATTACATAAACCAAACGGCATACTTCTATAAGCAAAAGTACCAAAAGGGCATGTAAAAGTAGTCTTTGATTGATCTTTAGCTGACATGGGTATTTGAGAGAAACCAGAATAACCATCTAGAAAGCAGTAATGTGTATGTTTGCATAATCTTTCTAGCATTTGATCGATAAAAGGTAAGGGGTAATGATCTTTCTTAGTAGCCTTATTTAATTTGCGGAAATTAATTACCATCCTATAACCTGTAATAATTCTTTGTGGAATCAATTCATCTTTATCATTAGGAACAACAGTAATACCTCCCTTCTTAGGGACACAATTAACATGACTTACCCACTGACTATTAGCAACAGGATAAATTATACCTGCCTCCAGAAGCTTTAGTATTTCTTTTCTTACCACTTCTTTCATTCTAGGATTCAGACGTCGTTGAGCATCACGAACTGGTTTGGCATCTGCTTCCAAATTTATTTTATGTTGACATAGCGTGGGACTAATGCCCTTAAGATCATCAAGAGTATATCCAATAGCAGCACGGTGCTTCTTCAGAGTTTTCAATAATCTTTCTTCTTCATGATCTGAAAGGTTAGCACTAATAATAACAGGATATATCTTCTTTTCATCAAGATAAGCATATTTAAGATTATCAGGCAACGGTTTAAGCTCAAACACGGGGTCACCCTTAGGTGGAGGAGGATCCCCAAGGATTTCAATAGCTAAATTGTGTTTCAGCATAGGTTCATGTTTAAAGAATACTTCATCTATTTCCCTTCTTTCATTCATAAACATATCATTCTCATGGTCTAGCAAATGTTGTTCTAAAGGATCACTAGGAGGTACAGCAATAGAAGCAAGACCAATAATTTCATCCTTACTAGGCAATTCTTCTTCACGGTGTTGTTTACTAAATTTAGAGAAATTAAATTCATGAGTCATATCATCCAAGCCAATAGTAACAACATTCTTTTCGCAGTCTATCTTAGCATTAACAGTGTTCAAGAAGGGTCTACCAAATATAATGGGACAAAAGCTATCTTGTGGGGAACTAAGAACAAGAAAATCAGCAGGATATTTAGTTTTCCCGCACAAGACTTCAACATCTCTAACAATTCCCACTGCTGAAATAGTATCTCTATTAGCAAGTTTAATTACATCAATATCTTCTAACTCAGCAGGTGCAATTTCATGCTTGATTTCTTTATACAAGTCATAAGGTATAACACTAGCACTAGCACCCATATCACATAAGCCATGATAACAATGTTCTCCTATTTTAACAGAAATAACAGGCACGCCTACCACAGGTCTATGTTTATCCTTAGCACAAGGTTTAGCAATTCTAGCAGTTTCACCACAGAACTGAATAACATGCCCATCAATATTATCAGACAAGAGATCTTTAACAATAGCAATAATAGGTTCTACTTTAACTTGCTCAGGAGGGGTATATGTTTTAATATTGCTTTTACGAACCACAGTTGACGCTTTAGCATGATCCTTTATCCTAACAGGGAAAGGTGGTTTCTCAACATAACAAGTAGGAACAATAGGATCATTATAAGTGACAGTCTTTTCTTCAACTTTAATGGGTGCAGCTACTTTTACTTCTATGGGAGGATGATATTTAAACCACTTCTCCTTAGGGAGATCAACATAAGTAGCAAAATATTCATAGAGAGAAGCTACTATCTCAGAATCAAGTTCATATTTAGTGCTAAACTTACGGAAAATATTGGTATCCATAAAAGATTTAACACAATCAAACTTAGGTGTCATACCTGACTCCTTACCTTTGTCGAGATCCCAATCTTTAGAGTTACGTTTAATTCTATCCAATAAATCCCATCTAAATCCAATAGTCTTCATCATAAAAGAGCCAGCACAAGAAGTATCGAGCATGGTGCGATTATTTTCAGAAAGTCGAGCATAAAAATTTTGAAGGATTGTTTCTCTTGGGAGCTCATGATTGGGGCATGAATATAACATTGATTTAAGCCTCCCCCAAGCTTGAGCGATGCTTTCTCCTTCGCGAGGCCAAAAATTATATATATAATTGCGATCACGATGAACAAGATGCATTGGGTAATACTTTTGATGAAATTCCAATTTCAATCTTCTATAGTTCCATGATCTCGTATCATCACATATCCTATACCATATCAATGTGTCTCACTTCAAAGATAAAGGGAGGACCTTCTTCTTAGCAACATCATAGGTATACTTGCAAGCTTAAATAATCCACAAACTTCATCCACATATATTAGGCGTTCATCAAGATGCTTTGTTCCATCTCCTGTAAAAGGATTAACTAGCAGTTTTTCTATCATACCCGAAGGATACTCATAAGGAATTTCATTTTCAATAGGTTCAGTAGGATGAGGAGCAACTCTTTGCTCTACTGGTTGGGGTGAAGATACCCCGAACAAGCCCCTCAGAGGATTACTTTCCATAATAACAAGTGACAGTAAATTTCAGCACACTATATAAATTTTCCTTACCAAATTCCACCTACCAAAGGCACTTCACTCCCCGGCAACGGTGCCAGAAAAGAGTCTTGATGACCCACAAGTATACGGGATCTATCGTAGTCCTTTCAATAAGTAAGAGTGTCGAACCCAACGAGGAGCAGAAGGAAATGATAAGCGGTTTTCAGCATGGTATTCTCTGCAAGTACTGAAATAAGTGGTAACAGATAGTTTTGTGATAAGATAATTTGTAACGAGCAACAAGTAACAAAAGTAAATAAAGTGCAGCAAGGTGTCCCAATCCTTTTTGTAGCAAAGGACAAGCCTGGACAAACTCTTATATAAGGAAAAGCGCTCCCGAGGACACATGGGAATATCGTTAAGCTAGTTTTCATCACGTTCATATGATTCGTGTTATGAACCAGCTAGAGTTCAAGGTTCTTCCTGATACAATTCAGATACAATTTCTGGGCAGAGGTAGGAGAAGAGGGGAAAGGATACAGAGAGAGAGGAACTATTTTCGAGTCTTCCCCCCCCGTCTTCTGCTCTCTGAATCTCCTCATATATCTGAGCTGCTTGTCGTGCCTAGAATCGCCTCCTTGCGCTGGGCCTCTAACGCTCGAGCCAATCTCCTGTTGCGTCGCGCGGCCTTGGGCCTCCGTCCTAGGCTGGGCCGTTCCATGACATTCCCTACCCCTTGAGAGGCGACTTGCCCCCAAGTCGACAGTAGAGGAAAACGTTGATGCAGAACAAAGGCTTCTTCCCAAGTATCATGCGTCATTGGTCGCCCTGTCCAACGTACCTTCACCCATGGAGTTGTCTTGCCTCCGATAGACACCAGCTTGGTTTGCAAGATTCTGGCTAGAGTGAGAAGTGCCAAATCGCGTGGAGCTGGTGCAGTTGTGTCTGGCTCCACCTCAGTGTTTGGCGGCAGGAACTTCTTCAATTGGGACACATGTATGACGTTGTGTATCTTGGACTGGGGTGGTAATTTGAGGCGATAGGAAACACCTCCAACTTTCTGCAACACCTTGTACGGCCCGTAATATTTGAGAGACAACTTGTGGTTGCGTCGCCCCGCCAAGGAGTTCTGTAAGTATGGTTGTACCTTCAGGAAAACCTGATCACCTGCTTCAAATGATCGTTCACTGCGGTGCTTGTCTGCTTGACGTTTCATCCGCTGTTGCGCCTTGAACAAGTGCTGCCAAAGTAGTTCGAGCATCGATTCCCGCTCAGCCACCATATCTGCCAACTCCATAGTAGATGCAGGGTTTTCCAATCCAAAGGGACGTGTGCATAACCATACAATGCCTCAAATGGGGACCGACCCATGGCTGTATGGAAGGAGGTATTATACCAATGCTCAGCCAAGGGAAGCCAACGTACCCACTTGAGTGGAGCATCATGGGCAAAACATCTGAGGAAGGACTCCATGCACTGGTTTAACCGCTCTGTCTGTCCATCAGTCTCCAGGTGTCGGGCAGAGCTCATGTTTAGAATGGTGTCCGACAGCCGGAACAACTCTTGCCAAAAGGTGCTGGTGAATACCGGGTCCCGGTCTGAGATGATGCGAAAGGGCATACCATGGAGACGATAGACCTGATCAAAGAACAATTGTGCCACTTGCTGTGCTGTATACGGGTGCTTGAGGGGGAGAAAGTGACCATATTTCGTCAACTTATCTATGACCACGAGTATCACATCCATACCTTGTGACCTGGGTAACCCTTCCACAAAATCCCAACTAAGGGTGTGCCAGGGATGGGGTGGAATGTCATGAGGTTGCAGGAGCCCGGGCGGCCTGCAATGTTCTGTTTTGGCACGCTGACACACCTCACAATGCTGCACATACGCTGTTACTGAGTCCTTCAGCTTGGGCCATGCAAACAAGCATTTGATTCGTTGATATGTTGCCAACACACCTAAATGACCACCCACGGCACTGTCGTGCATGCTCTGTATAATATGTTGTTGAGCCACTTTGTTAGAGCCCACCCAAACACGCCCTTTGTAGCGGATCACCCCTTGCGACAGACTGAATCCTTGAGCATTATCTGACGAGATAGCCAACTCTGTTAACAACTTGGTCGCATGTGCATCGTCTGCATACCCAGCCACACGGGCACCAAGGCAGAGATTGCTAGTAGAGAGGGAGGCTGTGGATGCCGAGATAAGGCATCTGCTGCCGCATTGTTTACCCCCCTTTTGTATTGTATTGTATTGTGTAATCGAGACCCATGAGCTTCACAAAAGCTTTGTGTTGAATGCCCGTGCTCAACCTCTGATCAGACAAGTGTTGCAGCGCTTGGTGATCTGTGCGGATCACGAACCTCTGATGTTGCAAATATGGTCGCCACTTGTCCACAGCCATCAATAACGCGAGACACTCCTTCTCATATGTGCTGAGGGTCTGGTTTTCAGAGCATAGTGCTTTGCTCAGATACGCCACCGGGTGACCTTGTTGCATCAAAACAGCTCCGACCCCTTCTTTGCATGCGTCAGTTTCAAATACAAATTGTTTGGAGAAATCCGGAACGGATAACACAGGGGCGCTCACCATTGCGTGTTTCAGTAGCTGAAATGCTTCCTCGGCCCGCGGAGTCCACTGAAATAGGAGCCCTTTCTTTAACAACTCAGTCAAAGGTCGACTTATGATGCCATAATTCTGAATAAACTTGCGATAGTAGCCTGTCAAGCCGAGAAACCCACGCAATTCCTTCAAATTCGTCGGCACTGGCCAAGTTGTAACCGCTACAATCTTTGTTGGGTCTGTAGCCACTCCTTCTGCCCCAATCACATGACCAAGATACTCTATTTTCTGCTGCGTGAAAGCACACTTGGAACGTTTGATCACAAACTGATTCTGTCTCAGAATCTGATAAACAGCTTTAACTTTTGAACGTGTTCCTCCAATGTGTGACTATGCACCAAGATATCATCCATGAATAGCAACACTCCTTTGCACAGCAGGCCGTCAAATGAAAAATTCACCACTCCTTGGAACGTCGATGGCCCTCCTGTAACTCCAAATCGCATCACCAAGAACTCGTAAAGCCCCTGATGCGTGCGAAAAGCTGTCTTGAACTCGTCTCCCTCTGCCATACAGATCTGATGATATCCTGACAGCATATCCAACTTAGTAAACCAACAGGCCCCGACCAATTCGTCCAACAGTTCATCCACGATGGGTATGGGGTACTTATTCTTGATCGTGATTGCATTCAACATCCGGTAGTCCACACAGAATCGCCATGAACCGTCTTTCTTTCGCACCAGTAACACCGGAGAGGCGAAGGGGCTGGTGCTCAAATGAATGATCCCTTGTCGGAGCATTTCCTTAATCTGACGTTCAATATCATCCTTTTGTTGTGGTGTGTAACGATATGGCCTTGCACTTACTGGTTGGGCACCAAGAATCAACGGTATTTTGTGATCTCAGGCTCGCCGAGGAGGTAAGGATGTAGGGGCTTGAAACAAGTCCTGGAATTCCACCAATAACTCTGCAACCTCAGCTGGCATCGCCGTGTTTGAAGATACAGTCCCTGACAGTGTGTTCTGCTCTGTCATAGATAGCAGATCTTGTTCCTGATGCATCGCTCGTACCTGAACGTCATGCTGAATTGCTCCCCGACGTAGCAAGCCATGCAACTTGCATGCTGATATCTGCTTGCAGCGTGTTCCCGTTTCCTTGATACCAGTCAATGTGATCCGATGCCCGTCATGAGTGAAACGCATGGTCTTGTGACGCCAATGAACCCACATGGGGCTGTGTTCTTGATGTCTACTACACAACCTTCTTCTTGTAGGCGTTGTTGGGCCTCCAAGTGCAGAGGTTTGTAGGACAGTAGCAAATTTCCCTCAAGTGGATGACCTAAGGTTTATCAATCCGTAGGAGGCGTAGGATGAAGATGGTCTCTCTCAAGCAACCCTGCAACCAAATAACAAAGAGTCTCTTGTGTCCCCAACACACCCAATACAATGGTAAATTGTATAGGTGCACTAGTTCGGCGAAGAGATGGTGATACAAGTGCAATATGGATGGTAGATAAAGGTATTTGTAATCTGAAAATATAAAAACAGCAAGGTAACTAATGATAAAAGTGAGCATAAACGGTATTGCAATGATAGGAAATAAGGCCTAGGGTTCATACTTTCACTAGTGTAAGTCCTCTCAACAATACTAACATAATTGGATCATAAAATTATCCCTCAACATGCAACAAAGAGTCACTCCAAAGTCACTAATAGCGGAGAACGAACGAAGAGATTATGGTAGGGTACGAAACCACCTCAAAGTTATTCTTTCCAATCAATCCGTTGGGCTATTCCTATAAGTGTCACAAACAGCCCTAGAGTTCGTACTAGAATAACACCTTAAGATACAAATCAACCAAAACCCTAATGTCACCTAGATACTTCAATGTCACCTCAAGTATCCGTGGGCATGATTATACGATATGCATCACACAATCTCAATTCATCTATTCAACCAACACAAAGAACCTCAAAGAGTGCCCCAAAGTTCCTACCGGAGAATCACGACGAAAACGTGTGCCAACCCCTATGCATAGGTTCATGGGCGGAACCCGCAAGTTGGTCACCAAAACGTACATCAAGTGGCATGTGGTATCCCATTGTCACCACAGATATCCACGGCAAGACATACATCAAGTGTTCTCAAGTCTTTAAAGACTCAATCCGATAAGATAACTCCAAAGGGGAAACTCAATTTATTACAAGAGAGAAGAGGGGGAGGAGAAACATAAGATCCAACTATAATAGCAAAGCTCGCGATACATCAAGATCGTATCATCTCAAGAACACGAGAGAGAGAGATCAAACACATAGCTACTGGTACATACCCTCAGCCCTGAGGGAGAACTACTCCCTCCTCGTCATGGAGAGCACCGGGATGATGAAGATGGCCACCGGAGAAGTATTGCCCCCTCCGGCAGGGTGCCGGAACGGGTCTAGATTGGTTTTTGGTGGCTACGTAGGCTTCTGGCGGCGGAACTCCCGATCTAATATCCGTTCTGGAAGTTTTACGATACGTAGGTATATATGGGTGGAAGGAGCACGTCGGTGGAGCTCCGAGGGGCCCACGAGGTGCGGGGGGCGCGCCCAGGGGGGCGCGCCCTCCACCCTTGTGACCTCCCCGGAAACTTCTTGGAGTAGGGTCCAAGTCTCCTGGATCACGTTCGGTGAGAAGATCACGTTCCTGAAGGTTTCATTCCGTTTGGACTCCGTTTGATATTCTGTTTCCTCGAAATACTGAAATAGGCAAAAAAACAGCAATTCGGGGCTGGGCCTCCGGTTAATAGGTTAGTCCCAAAAATAATATAAAAGTGGAAAATAAAGCCCAATATAGTCCAAAACAGTAGATAAAGTAGCATGGAGCAATCAAAAATTATAGATACATTGGAGACTTATCAGGCATCCCCAAGCTTACTTCCTGCTCGTCCTCGAGTAGGTAAATGATAAAAAGAGAATTTTTGATGCGGAGTGATACTTTGGCATAATTTCAATGTAAATCTTCTTAATCATGGTATGAATATTTAGATCCGAAAGGTTCAAGACAAAAGTTCATATTGACATAAAAAATGATAATACTTCAAGCATACTAATCAAACAATTATGTCATCTCAAAATAACATGGCCAAAGGAAGTTCATCCCTACAAAATCATATAGTTAGGCTATGCTTCATTTTCGTCACACAAAGATGTTCCCAACTTCTATACCCCCGATGAGAAAGGGCAATGCACGGTACCGAAGAGGCTAGCAAATGGCGAAAGGTAAAAGTGCGTATAATCCATGGACTCAACATTAGTCAAAAGAACTCATATACTTATTGCAAAAATTTAGAAGTCATCAAAAATCAAGTACTACGCGCATGCTCCTAGGGGGATAGATTGGTAGGAAAATACCATCGCTCGTCCCCGACCGCCACTCATAAGGATGCACAAGCCAGGTACACTTCATGCTTCAAATTTGTTACACAACTTTAACCATACGTGCATGCTACGGGACTTGCTAACTTCAACACAAGTATTTCTCAAATTCACAACTACTCAACTAGCACGACTATGATATTATCACCTCCATATCTCAAAACAATTATCAAGCATCAAACTTATCTTAGTATTCAACCCACTAAAAAGAAAGTTTCACATATCTTGAATACCAAGTATATTAACATTAAGCAAATTACCATGCTATTAACGACTCTCAAAATAATCTAAGTGAAGCATGAGAGATCAAGTTTCTTTAAAACAAACCACCACCGTGCTCTAAAAGATCTAAGTGAAGTACTAGAGCAAAAATTATCACGCTCAAGAAGATATAAGTGAAGCACATAGAGTAAACTATCAAGCTCAAAAGATATAAGTGAAGCACATAGAGTATTCTAACAAATTTCAATTCATACATGGCTCTCTCAAAAGGTGTGTAAAGCAAGGATGATTGTGGTAGACTAACAAGAAAAGACACAAATAATACAAGACGCTCCAAGAAAAACACATATCATGTGGTGAATAAAAATATAGCTCCAAGTAAATTACCGATGGAAGTGGACGAAAGAGGGGATGCCTTCCGGGGCATCCCCAAGCTTTGACTTTTTGGTGTCCTTGGATTATCTTCGGGGTGCCATGGGCATCCCCAAGCTTAGGCTCTTTCCACTCCTTGTTCCATAGTCCATCGAATCCTTACCCAAAACTTGAAAACTTCACAACACAAAACTTAACAGAAAACTCGTAAGCTCCGTTAGTATAAGAAAATAAATCACCACTTCAAGGTACTGTAATGAACTCATTCTTTATTTATATTGGTGTTTAAACCTACTGTATTCCAACTTCTCTATGGTTTATAAACTATTTTACTAGCCATAGATTCATCAAAATAAGCAAACAACACATGAAAAACAGAATCTGTCAAAACCAGAACAGTCTGTAGTAATCTGGATCAAACATATACTTATGGAACTCATAAAATTCTCAAATAAATTGCTGGACCTAAGGAATTTATCTATTAATCATATGCAAAAATAATTAACTAAATAGCACTCTCCAAATAAAAATGGCAGCAATTCTCGTGAGCGCTAAAGTTTCTGTTTTTTACAGCATGATCAACAAGACTTTCCCCAAGTCTTCCCAAAGGTTCTACTTGGCACAAACACTAATTAAACACATAAAACCACATCTAAACAGAGGCAAGATGAATTATTTATTACTAAACAGGAACAAAAATAAAATTGGGTTGCCTCCCAACAAGCGCTATCGTTTAACGCCCCTAGCTAGGCACGATGATTTCAATGATGCTCACATAAAAGATAAGAATTGAAACATAAAGAGAGCATCATGAAGAATATGACTAGCACATTTAAGTATAACCCACTTCCTATGCATAGGGATTTTGTGAGAAAACAACTTATGGGAACAATAATCAACTAGCATAGGAAGGCAAAACAAGCATAACTTCAAGATTTTAAGCACATAGAGAGGATATTTGATATTATTGCAATTCCTACAAGCATATATTCCTCCCTCATAATAATTTCCAGTAGCATCATGAATGAATTCAACAATATAACCAGCACCTAAATAATTATTTTCATGATCTACTTGCATAGAAAATTTACTACTCTCCACATAAGCAAAATTCTTCTCATTCGGAATAGTGGGAGTATCATAAGAGACTTGAATACTATAAATTGTTTCCACGTTAAAGGAGTAATGTTCAGAGAAAGGGTACTCATAATCATGACAAGTTTTATAAATATAATCATCACTACTCTTTATAGCATAAGTTTTATCACAATAATCATCATAAGTAGTAACTTTGTTCTCATCATAATCGATTGAAACCTCTTCCAAGATAGTGGATACATCACTAAATAAAGTCATGACCTCTCCAAATCCACTTTCATAAATATTATAAGATTCAACATACTCCAAAATAGTGGGATCATTACTTCCTAAAGTTGACACTCTTCCAAACCCACTTTCATCAATATAATCATCGTAAGCAGAAGGCATGCTATCATCATAACAACTTTGCATATCAAAACTTGAGAGGATAAAAATATCATCATTATTAAACATAGCATCCCCAAGCTTGGGACAAACATTAATTGCAGAAAATATATTCTCAAATATGTCATCCTCATCAAACATAGCTTCCTCAAGCTTGGGCCTTTTCATATCATAAGCATAATCACTCTCATCATTAATAGTATAGATAGAACCAATAGTATAGCAATTATAATATTCTTCCAAGCAAGTGCCAAAAAGATTTTCAAGATCATAAGAAGTGTCATTATCTTCCCAATCATAATCATCACAACAAGCAATAGGCATAACAAGATCATCATCAAGTGTATCATTTTCATGAGGCACAACAATAATAGGAGCAACTTTATTTGGGAGAGATACCTTTTTACCTCTCTTCCTTTTTCTTTTCTTCTTCTTCACCACATCACGTGTGGGTTCAATCCTCTTTTTGGAGCTCCTTATTAATGAGATTGGTTGAATAGAGGGCTCCTCTTCGTTACCTGATTCATCATAAGAAATAATAGGAGAATATTGGGAAGTCTCTTCCCTTTCGTTAGCATTCTCTTCATCTTCTATTTGTTTTCTTTTCTTTATGTAATTGGCAATATAAGGATTTTCAATGCAATTCACCGCGCAATACATATAAATATTCTCTAGATCAAAATCAAGAACTCTATCAAGATTAAACTTTGGAATACCCTCAGTTATACGTTTCATTTCTTCATAACCCAAAAGAAGGCTAAGCTCTTTATGATGCTCAAGGGTAATCAAATTATCACAATGTTTGGACATGACTTGATCATGAAACAAATAGCATTGGAGCTTTAAATGACCATGTTCATTGCAAAGTTCACAAGGGGCACGAAAAATATTGAATCTTTCAGCACATTCATCTAGACTTTCTTGCAACAATTTAGTTTCTAAGTACTTATGCCTCTTACAATATCTATCTTCCCTATTCGGTGTGTACTTGCAAACCCAATCTACTCCACAAAAATTGATATGTTTATAGGAGGTATTTTCATCATAACTAGTGCAATCATCATTAGCATCATGGATATTCAAAGAATTTGTACTAACAACATTGCAATCATGCTCATCATTCAAAGATTTAGTGCCAAACATTTTGTAGATTTCTTCTTCTAGCACTTGAGCACAATTATCCTTTCCATCATACTCACGAAAGATATTAAAAAGGTGAAGCGTATGAGACAAACTCAATTCCATTTTTTTTAATTTTCTTTTATAAACTAAACTAGTGATAAAAAAAGAAACTAAAAGACTCGATTGAAAGATCTAAAGATATACCTTCAAGCACTCACCTCCCCGGCAACGGCGCCAGAAAAGAGCTTGATGTCTACTACACAAACCTTCTTCTTGTAGACGTTGTTGGGCCTCCAAGTGCAGAGGTTGTAGGACAATAGCAAATTTCCCTCAAGTGGATGACCTAAGGTTTATCAATCCGTAGGAGGCGTAGGATGAAGATGGTCCTCTCAAGCAACCCTGCAACCAAATAACAAAGAGTCTCTTGTGTCCCCAACACACCCAATACAATGGTAAATTGTATAGGTGCACTAGTTCGGCGAAGAGATGGTGATACAAGTGCAATATGGATGGTAGATAAAGGTATTTGTAATCTGAAAATATAAAAACAGCAAGGTAACTAATGATAAAAGTGAGCATAAACGGTATTGCAATGATAGGAAATAAGGCCTAGGGTTCATACTTTCACTAGTGTAAGTCCTCTCAACAATACTAACATAATTGGATCATAAAATTATCCCTCAACATGCAACAAAGAGTCACTCCAAAGTCACTAATAGCGGAGAACGAACGAAGAGATTATGGTAGGGTACGAAACCACCTCAAAGTTATTCTTTCCAATCAATCCGTTGGGCTATTCCTATAAGTGTCACAAACAGCCCTAGAGTTCATACTAGAATAACACCTTAAGATACAAATCAACCAAAACCCTAATGTCACCTAGATACTTCAATGTCACCTCAAGTATCCGTGGGCATGATTATACGATATGCATCACACAATCTCAATTCATCTATTCAACCAACACAAAGAACCTCAAAGAGTGCCCCAAAGTTCCTACCGGAGAATCACGACGAAAACGTGTGCCAACCCCTATGCATAGGTTCATGGGCGGAACCCGCAAGTTGGTCACCAAAACGTACATCAAGTGGCACGTGGTATCCCATTGTCACCACAGATATCCACGGCAAGACATACATCAAGTGTTCTCAAGTCTTTAAAGACTCAATCCGATAAGATAACTCCAAAGGGGAAACTCAATTTATTACAAGAGAGAAGAGGGGGAGGAGAAACATAAGATCCAACTATAATAGCAAAGCTCGCGATACATCAAGATCGTATCATCTCAAGAACACGAGAGAGAGAGAGAGAGAGATCAAACACATAGCTACTGGTACATACCCTCAGCCCCGAGGGAGAACTACTCCCTCCTCGTCATGGAGAGCACCGGGATGATGAAGATGGCCAACGGAGAAGGATTTCCCCCTCCGGCAGGGTGCCGGAACGGGTCTAGATTGGTTTTCAGTGGCTACGTAGGCTTCTGGCGGCGGAACTCCCGATCTAATATCCGTTCTGGAAGTTTTACGATACGTAGGTATATATGGGTGGAAGGAGCACGTCGGTGGAGCTCCGAGGGGCCCACGAGGCAGGGGGGCGCGCCCAGGGGGGGCGTGCCCTCCACCCTCGTGACCTCCCCGGAAACTTCTTGGAGTAGGGTCCAAGTCTCCTGGATCACGTTCGGTGAGAAGATCACGTTCCTGAAGGTTTCATTCCTTTTGGACTCCGTTTGATATTCTGTTTCCTCGAAATACTGAAATAGGCAAAAAAAACAGCAATTCTGGGCTGGGCCTCCGGTTAATAGGTTAGTCCCAAAAATAATATAAAAGTGGAAAATAAAGCCCAATATAGTCCAAAACAATAGATAAAGTAGCATGGAGCAATCAAAAATTATAGATACGTTGGAGACGTATCAGTTCTTCAAGCCAATCTGCCCCCACAATAAGGTCATAGCATCCGAGTGGAAGAACTTTCACCTCTTGTTGGAAGGTATACCCCTGTGTCCACCAACACAGTTTAGGTATCCACTGCGAGCTGGTCATCGTGGCTCCTCCGGCCACCACATATTGTGCTGGAGCCATCTCCTGAGGCTGTAGATGGAGGTCAACGGCCAATTGCTCATCCACAAATGAGCAGTTTGCCCCTGAATCCACCAAGATCAGGATACTACGCTTGCCAATCATGCCATGGAGGCGGATGGTCCGTCGACGAACTGATGTCTCTGGTTTGGAAGTTGTTGATAGAAGCATGACCTCTTCATCGGAACTGGAGTTTGGTTGTTGTTGCGGATCCAGGGGGTCGTCTAGCTACAAAACTTCCAAGAGTTCCTCCATGACATGTATTGGTACCTTGTCCGGACACTTGTGACCCCGTGCCCATGGCTCGCCACAAGTGAAACAAAGGTTCTTGGCCTTCCTGTAATTGCGCAGTGCCTCGAGTTTTTCTGTAACTTTGCGTGAATCATCAGTAGATGTAGTATACTTTGGCTTGTCATTGGAGGAGCTATGACGATTTGATTGTCGAAAGGACTTGCCCAATGACTGAGGTTGTTCGTGCGCCAACTCCGCCTCCTACAACAAAGCCAAACAGCTAGCAGTATCTACATCTTCAGGACGATGTAAAACAACGGCAGAGCGAATATCAGGACGAAGACCAGCAGTATAGCGCTCCACAAAGAAAACCTCATGAGTGTGCGGGTCAGCAAGCAAATTTGATGCCTAAGTGTGTCGAACTTCGCTGTATACTCCTCGACTGTGCCTACTTGACTTAACAACAGCATTTGCCTCATGTAGAATTTATGTTTATCACGACCCCATTTTTCTCTAACCGAAGTACAAAAATCATGCCAAGTCGCAACATCCCGGCGCTTCTGAAGCATTTTGAGCCAGAGCACCGCGTTGCCCACACAGTTCAGAGAAGCGAATTTTACTTTCATCGCTTCAGACACACTGTAAATCTCAAAGTATAGTTTGCAATTATCAAGCCAAACTTGATAATCGGTTCCGTCGAACTTGGGAAAATCCATCTTCGCTGTGCTACCAAAGGGAGGACGGTGTGATGTGTGTGACATGCGACGCTCTTCTGGATGAGACTCTCTGTCGAATAGGTGGGGTGCATAATGGGGCATATCGTTGGCCGGAGGCAGGCCAGAGGATCTAGGATCCCCTAGAACCGGCCCTCGATGTTGGAGATGCCCGCGTGCCCGTTGGGCCGATCCACGCCATGGGTGCGCACCTCCACAGTTGGTGGTGTCGCGGTGGTGTTGGCTGGATCAGGTGGACGCGATGGCGACGATTCAAGCGCCTCCAGCCGCGCCACCGCATCCTCCACGTGGAGCTGGAGCAGGGAGGCCGATGCGGTGAGAGACTTTGTTGTGAAATCCATTTGCTGCATCCAAGCGGTGACGCCCTTGAGTTGTTCGAAGATCGAGTCGAGCTTGGCGTTGGTCGCCGCCCCCTGCTGCTCCACCGTATCCATGGCGGCCGAGATCTGCTGCTCTACAGCGGTTGGCCCATGCTTCTTCGGCGCCAAATCGCCCCAATCGAGGTGGCAGTTCCTTCCGAAGGAGAGGATTTACAGCGGTGGACAAAAATCTGTCGCTCACCACAATCGGACTGACGGAGCACGCACGGATCGAAGAGGAACGAAGTGACCTCTGATACCAAGTGTTATGAACCAGCTAGAGTTCAAGTTTCTTCCTGATACAATTCAGATACAATTTCTGGGCAGAGGTAGGAGAAGAGGGGAAAGGATACAGAGAGAGAGGAACTAGTTCCGAGTCTTCCTCCGTCTTCTGCTCTCTGAATCTCCTCATATAGCTGAGCTGCTTGCCGTGCCTAGAATTGCCTCCTTGCGCTGGGCCTCGAACGCTCGATCCAATCTCCTATTGCGTCGCGCGGCCTTGGGCCTTCGTCCTGGGCTGGGTCGTGCCATGACACTCTTATATAAGGAAAAGCGCTCCGGAGGACACATGGGAATATCGTCAAGCTAGTTTTCATCATGTTCATATGATTCGCGTTCGGTACTTTGATAATTTGACATGTGGGTGGACCAGTGCTTGGGTGCTGTTCTTACTTGAACAAGCATCCCACTTATGATTAACCTCTATTGCAAGCATTCGCAACTACAACAAAAGTATTAAGGTAAGCCTACCCATAGCATGAAACATATGGATCCAAATCAGCCCCTTACAAAGCAACGCATAAAGTAGGGTTTAAGCTTCTGTCACTCTAGCAACCCATCATCTACTTATTACTTCCCAATGCCTTCCTCTAGGCCCAAATAATGGTGAAGTGTTATGTAGTCGACGTTCACATAACACCACTAGAGGCTAGACAACATACATCTCATCAAAATATCGAACGAATACCAAATTCACATGACTACTAATAGCAAGACTTCTCCCTTGTCCTCAGGAACAAACGTAACTACTCACAAAGCATATTCATGTTCATAATCAGAGGGGTAATAATATGCATAAAGGATCTGAACATATGATCTTCCACCAATTAAACCAACTAGCATCAACTATAAGGAGTAATTAACACTACTAGCAACCTACTAGCACCAATCCTGGACTTGGAGACAAGAATTGGATACAAGAGATGAACTAGGGTCTTGAGATGAGATGGTGCTGATGAAGATGTTGATGGAGATTGCCCTCCCCCGATGAGAGGAGCGTTGGTGATGACGATGGCGATGATTTCCCCCTCTGGGAGGGAAGTTTCCCCGGTAGAACAGCTCTGCCGGAGCTCTAGATTGGATCCGCCAAGGTTCCGCCTCGTGGCGACGGAGTTTCGTCTCGAAAGGTTGCTTCTTATTTTTTTTCTTGACAAAAGACTTCATATAGGAGAAGATGGTCATCGGAGAGCCACCAGGGGGCCCACGAGGTAGGGGGCGCGCCCTAGGGGGGCGCGCCCCCCACCCTCGTGGAAAGGGTGTGGGCCCCCTGGTCTTCATCTTTGGCGAGGATTTTTCATTATTTATTATAAGGTATTCCGTGGAGTTTCAGGACTTTTGGAATTGTGCAGAATAGGTCTCTAATATTTGATCCTTTTCCAGCCCAGAATTCCAGCTGCCGGCATTCTCCCTCCTTATGTAAACCTTGTAAAAATAAGAGAGAATAGCCATAAGTATTGTGACATAATGTGAAATAACAGCCCATAATATAATAAATATCGATATAAAAGCATGATGCAAAATGGATGTATCAACAACCATACGCCAAGGAGGTACGTAGTACTATGAATTCCATTTTCGCTCCATACCAATCGTTCTAAAAACTACTTACTACTTATAACGTGCCATTGAAAATCGGAACTCTTAACCCCTCTAAAAACGATATTTTAAACATGGCTACTCGATCTGTGGCAACTGGCGAGCCACCGCGCTCCAAGTCGTTCACCTGTGGTCCCGACCATCAACTCCTATGGATCAAATTATCACGCGAGCTGACTATTCCTACAAAGGTGCTCCACCACGTACCCGGTACCCGCGAATGCAGCAATCGTGCACCTAGGGTTTTAGGGTTTATTTGTTAACGTCGCCTTTACGTAACACTCATGTGTGCGAGACAGCGAGAGGCCGACTGCGTGCATGCGCCTCTTCTCTTTGTATATGTACTCCACCGTTTGTCTGGTGTCCAAAAAATTATAATAACTACTAGCAATGTGCCAATGCGTTGCCACATGATCAAAGTGGATTAATACATATTCACCGACTTGATAGAGAAAAAAAGTCTAGTTTTGAAATACGTATATCACTAAAAATATGTTATGTTTCACTCAAAATATATTCCTTTGGCGGTTTTGATGAGATAAGGGAGGAATGTTGTTGGTTTCAAGATTCGAGAAGTGGTATATGTCTAATTTCTACTCTTACTAGCAAGATGCCCGTGCATTGCACGGAACATCAAGATCTTGTGGGAGAAAAGGATGAACGAGGGAAGGCCTTATCTGCAAATGTGGTGAAGAGTGCGGGTAAATTGCCATATTTTCCTTCCTATCCATCAGATATAAATCAGACGACCTACATTGCAGGATGGCAGGCCCACCTTCATCACCAACTCTACTTTTTATCCCTACTCTTATAAAAAGCATTGTCGGTGATGATCGTGTGCCTGCCATCCTGCAATATAGGCCGTCCGATCTATATATGAAGGATAGGAAGGAAACTATGGCAATTTTGCAAAAAGATACCCACACCCCTCTCCACATTTGCAAATAAGGCCTTCCCTTGTTCATCCTTTTCCCCCACAAGATAAACTACTCATACAAATGCATCTTGATGTTCCGTGCAACACATGGGCATCTTGCTAGTTGTTGCAAAAAGCCCATGTGTGTGTGAGAGAGAGGGAGAGTGGAGGAGGACGGAGTGCATGTGTGACAAAGACACAAGGAGTGTGTGTGTGTGTGTGTGTGAAAATAGGTATCAGCTTAAAATGAGGCGATAGTGTGTGTGTGCACGATCGAGAGGGCGTGTCTCAAGAAGGGAAGAAAAATCTACATAGATACAAGGGGCGGGAGAGAGACATGTATGCGATGGTGGAAGCACGAGTGTGCGGGTGTATAAACCTATCTAGAGGCTATCTAGTCGATAAATGTTTGTGAGAGAAATACGAGTCGGGGTGCGAAAGCGAGAGTTTTGTGTGTGTGAGAGAGAGAGACGATAGTCGGGAAGGGGAGTGGAAGCAGGAGTTGTGTGTGTGTTTGTGAGAGAGAGAGAGGATACGGTAGTCAGAGTTGTCTGATCGGTAAACAAATGAATAATGTCAGTCTGGGATGGAGACGAAAAGGAGACCGCAACAAATGTTGTGTCTACAGGAGAGAGAGAGAGGGAGAGTAATTTTAGTGGTATGAGTCATATGTAGAGACATGTAGGGTGTGTGAGAGAATCCCATAGAGATAAAGACAAAGTGAAAGACGAGTGGAGACTGTGTGTGTGGCGGTGAAAAAGAAAGCTTAGGTACCGAGTGATACCAGAGAATAGTAGAGACGTGAGAGATAATGAAAAGCGTGTAATGTATAATGATAGGGAGAGTGTGACACTTCTCAAGGGAGACGTCGAGAGACCATGCTTGCGAGGATAGGAGAAACATGAAGTGAGCGTGCGGATGAGCTGGAGAAAAGAGAGTGATAGCTACCTGAAGGAGCATGCATGCGAGAGAGATGGGCGTGAAAGGAGTGAAAAAAAAGGGATTCAAATATTTGAATTCGAGATGTTGATACATGTAATCCATACTCGAACCAAAATTGATCTATCAAACATGCATACTCATATGAATTCACGCACATCTATGTTATTTAATATGTAGATATTACTGATCCATACATTTTAGTAGAACATAATTTGGTTAAAGTTTTTTGAATTCAACCTTAATATTTCGAGATCATTGTATTTGTAAATCATATTATACATATAAAGGAGCAGAATTCTTTGTTGTGCTTTTGAAAGTATATATAAAAAATGATGTATATAGAATGTAATTCCAATTGAAAATGGATCCCGCCCAAAAAAATATAGAATACAAACGGGGTTCGAATTGAGTTGGCACGGTAAATGTGCACTCTACAAAATTTGAATGAAGCGGGAAAAGTCGCAGTAACCGCCCAAAACCAAAATCTGCGAGATGGAAATCACTACTGCCTATCCCTGCCACGCAAAGCCTATCTGCTGGATTTCTATAAGTTTTGATAGGGGTAGGTTTGTAATTTCACCCAAACGTGACGTAACCGCCTCTCACCCGGATTCATACACGGTGGGCGCCAAAACACAGTGTGTCCTCGCCGAAATCGACTCCCTCCCCGATTCATATTCATACACGGTGGGCGCCAAAAACAAACTCTCGTCGGCAAATATTCAGTGTATGCGAGATTACTGTCCTATCCCCAACCGACTAATGTTGTTGTGATGTAGTAGAAATTTGAAACGGGGTCTAAGTTTGTAAATTTCCTCGCATTTGAGACAAGTGCGCCCTGAATACATGGTTCCCCCTTTCCTCTGTACCTCCCTTTTCCCCATTCGTACTCCATGGGCGCCAAAACACCCTCTCCACCCCACCCTCCTCCGTCCGCCGCCGTCCGCCACTCCATCCACCGCCGTCCTCCTCCACCATGCCGGAGCTGATACCCCGACGCTGCCGTCCATTACAAGAGATCGACCTCTCTCATCCACGGCTTCGGACCGGGATCCTTGCATCCCGTCCTCTCGCTTCATCCCCGCCGTCGTCCACCTTGCCGGCGCCGCTCCTACGACCGTCTCGTCCACCGCGCCCCGCTGCCACCGTCTACCCTTCTAGATCTGCTTCCACGCCACCAACAACCATCGCTACCGCAGCACTGTCAAATTCTCAACAGATGCGTACACGGCGCCGCACCAGAGGCGGTACTCTTTCGTATCTGCTCAACTTATTTATCGTAGCAAGAAAATAGATCGCCACTGCTTTACTCTGATTTCTTGTCTTGGTTGCGAAGTTTCCTTTGTTCGGTTTGCACCTTCAGATCCGTCATGGCACGCTCAACACTATACTCCCAATGCTTATGGTTTTCCCCTTGTATATTCCACACTAGTTAAATCAAAGTAGACTAAATTTCAAAATTGGGTCAGTCGATTTTTCAGAGCTCGCCGGAGTTCGCCGGTGCGATCAAAGGGGCTCGGGTGGTTGTGGGGCCTCGCCGAACGAAGAAAACTCGACGCGGGGGGGGGGGGGGGGGGGGGGGGGGGTGGCGGAGGAACACAGGCGGTGGGGGCCGGTGGTCCGGCCGGCGGCCCATGCGGTATTTTGTATGGGAAGAATCGGAGACGAGGAAGAAGAAGAGTTAGGAGACGTAGGATCTTCATCCAACCGCCTGAAATGGTCGAGAGACAGCTGGGAGTTGCATTCTTAATGCGCTCTGGTTCATCATGTGTGGGCACTGCGCAACCAACATTTTATTATCCAAAATCTGCTTGCTCTTCTTTACCATGTTCCTCTTCCGCTCTTCTTTAATATGTACTCTCTCCGTTCCTAAATACAAGTCTTTGTATAGATTCCACCATGGACTACATATGGAGCAAAATGAGTGAATCTACACTCTAAAATGTATCTGGATACATCTGTATGTGATCCATAGTGGAAATCTCTACCAAGACTTATATTTTGGAATGGAGGGAGTATGATAGTACTCCAGTATGTTCCTTGTACTGAAGATGAGTAGGGGCTTTTGCAGTGTAGAGGTCTATACGGTCGGTTGTGATGGACACTTTGAGCCTCTTTGATTCGTAGGATCTTGTAAACATAGGAATAGGATTTGTAGTGGCCTGCCCACTTGAATCCTATAAGAAAGCAAGGAAATGCGGGGAGTTGTGTCGCCTTTGAGAGTTACACTGATATTAACAGTACCGCACCTTCACTTGAAGAGAGCTGGTATCCGAAGCCTTTCTAGCCGTACCGGCAATACTAGCACATATATTCCAGCAAGTTCCACTTTGCTGATTTTACTCCGATGCTTAAGGTTTTCCCGTTATATCTACACTATGATCTGTGTAGCTGCTTTGTGTCGCACTAGCAGCAGTCCACTCTTGAAGCTAAACACTGCAATGACTTACAAAATTGGCACCAAGGCATTGAGTGCCATTCTGGATGCAATGAAATTCATACGCTCCCCACCTGTTGATTCTTGTTCAAAATATGATCCTAATGACTATTCTAACCTCGAGGAGTCAAAGGCAGATGGCATGTCCTGTTCATCCATCAAGGTGCATGTTCTAATTTGGCAATGTTTTATTGATTGCCAGTATCTTGCATATGTTGTCTTGCATTTCTTCTACTTTGTTGCACCGCCATCTGCTTAGTTTACTCATCATATATGTCGAGATGCCATGCCCATCCATTATCAATACATATTCCATCTGTCATTATACCATGTTTTTCCACTCAAATGTTGTTCTTATGCATCAGACATCAAAAAGGAAGAGGGTGATTGCCGAACCTGAAGGAGCACCAGCAAAGTCCTTGAAAAACGTGGTGGTGCCGGAGAAATCTGACAGCACCCCACTTATATTGGTTGTACAACCAGTGACACAAAACGTAGGACCGACTCCAGCAGACTGTACCCATACTTCACTGGCCACACCACTAGCCCCACCACACAGGACCTGCACTCCAGCAAAAGGTATACCGATTTCATTTGCCAAAGCAGCAGTTGTACCATAGAAAAATCCCATTCCAGCAAAAAGTACAGCAAGTCCACCGGCCGAAGACCTATCCCAACTGCAGAGACGGCCAATTCCTGCAGATGGGAACCCCATTCCATTTATTCCCAGTTTAAAAGACAATGCTTTCAATATTGTTAGGGACTACGTGCATATATTCCCATCATGGGAAGATTATTGTGAAGACAAACACCATTTTCACATCTTCCTGTCCAACTTATGTGTAAGTGCTATTATTCATGGTTATTATTTTCCTGTTTTCTGCTAATTGAACACATCAATGATTTACATTACATTGTTGTAACTAGGCGAGGGTTAATCTGGATAGTCATGACGAGCAAAGCTTGCTTGTGCTTTTCAAGGAAGCATTGCAGCAGTATCGGTGTTACCTGAAGAAATCACACTTTGATGGCAAGTCTATAAACGAATTTTCGGTGAAGTCTCCTGTGCTAAATTTAGAAGACATTGAATGGAAAAACCTTGTTATGCACTAGTCTCATTCCCAGGATGAGGTACTGTCTATGAAATCACATGACAATTTGAACTTCTACTTTTCCGCATGTGACTTACGGATCTTTTTTGCAGGAAATCTGCTCGAAGAAGAATTCCGGTTTGACAAGAACGACAGGATATCGCAAATATGATGCCCGCTGCTTTGCTCTTGTTAGTACCTATTGTCCTGTATCAATGTACTTACATACATACCTGGTTCATTATGTGACAGCAGTATGCATGATAGCTTTCTTATCAATTGTTCGCTCCAAATTATCTGATTTGTATGAATGGTTACATTAGTGTAAAATATATCCAATGCCAATGTTTTTTTAGCTCTGCGTTGTTCTTGTAAGTACATGCTGTCCTTTATCAGTGTACTTATAATGGCAGGTAGTTGTTCATGTACCATCACTCTGCAGCTTATTTTCCTTTGCCCTCCATTTTCTACACATCAGATCTATATTTACTCTTACCATAAGGTTGGTACTGAAGAAGTTTAGTTGTGCATTGCTCTTGGCTGTACCTTTTGCCTGTATCGCTGCACTTACATTTATAGCTACTTGGTTATGTAGCATCACTCTTCATCTTATCTTAAATATTCTCCATTTTTTCGTATATTATCACATCTATATTTACTCTTAACAAAATGTAGAATAAAGGCAATGCTTTTGAAGAAGATTCTGTGGTAAACTTCTTGAATTGCCCCCCCCCATCAGCATGGACAAGGTCTTTATAGAGCCTGTCTTCACCAATAATGTAAGTTTGTCCATCTCAAGCCTTTGAACTTTGTTGTATATATTTGGTTAGGCATGACTGCAACAGCTGTTTATTTTTGGTGTTTGCATCAAATTGCTTGTTTAAAGTTTATTATGTAGTTCATAAACAAAAGTTTGTCCTTTCTCAATTTAAGTTTTCAGTTGTACAACCAAGTTCCTCCTTCATACCATGTAAATTAAACTATACAGAGCAAGTGATCTTCTTTTGCACTGCATGTATGCTTCTGTTCTTCATCCGTAATCCAGTGGTGTGGTGAACCTACCCACAACAGCACAATGTCATATTCTGCAATATCTTAATTATGAACAATGTCATATCATTCTACTATTATTTAAACCATCTCTTTATTTGCCAATCTGAAATGGTATAAATTGACAGCACACTAACCATTGATACTTATGAGTTCTTGATCTGTAATCCAGTGGTGTCGTGAAGCGGCCAACTCCTTCACAATGTCATTTCCTGCCATGTCTTGACCTGAACAATACCATATTGTGTTAACGCAATTTTAAACCGTGTCACTTTATTCGTCAGTAAGAAATGTGATGAATTGTCAGCACTGATACT
The DNA here is from genome assembly GCF_003073215.2 of Triticum urartu. Taxonomy (NCBI): domain Eukaryota; kingdom Viridiplantae; phylum Streptophyta; class Magnoliopsida; order Poales; family Poaceae; genus Triticum; species Triticum urartu. The sequence goes on along the minus strand of NC_053026.1, from coordinate 367,632,193 downwards.
TTGATGTGCAAAACCTGTCATCTGTCTGCTTGTTTATCTTTCAGAGTGAGGAAGATATAAGTGTTGAACAAGCGCAGTCTCATCATCTTGCTCAGCTGCTTGCGCTGCAGCTCCCCAGCAGGGCTAACCTTTCTTGAACTCTATTGAAGTGCTGTCGGTTTTGTATATTATTTTGTCAGCGTGTTTATTTGCACTAGTGGCGATCTTTGATGCCCAGTGTATGTAATCTGCTGTCTGCTTGTGCTTTATTATCATAGTGGCGAACTTTGATGCCCAGTGGATGTAATATGCAGTAATTTCTTTATTGTATAGTCTAGGTTTTTTCTTATTCACGATGCTGCAGTTATTTTACTGTATATATATCATGTCTTCGCAGTAAACCGGCCAAACCATAAAATTATGGTACATAATTGGGCCGTCATGCAATCACGATGTAGGTTGGGCCTGAAACATGCTGAACAGCTCACGGGCGGCAGCAGCCCAAAATGAACCCCGGCCCATGATTGTGCGAATCAAATCACGGGCTTTTAACAGGCCAAAATTGTCTCGGTCCTTATTTGGCCCAATCAGATATCGGCTGCGAGCAGGCCGGATGCAAACCGGGTCGTAGTTAGGCCCAACTATATGACGGGCTTTTAACATGCCGAAATTAATATAGGGCCAAAATGTTAAACGGGCCCTTAACATGCCAAAACAAATATCAGGCCGAATTACTAAGTGGGCCTTTAGAAAGTGGGCCCAAAAGCACAGTGTCCAGTTGACGGGCCGAATCTGATATGGGCCATAATTGAGCCCAAAGCCTCTTAAAGGGCCGGACCTGATCTGGGCCGTAATTTGGCCCAGAACGTGGTAGGCTTTTAACGGGCCGGATCCCATATGGGCAACTATTAGGCCCGAAGCGTGGCAGGCCATTAATGGATCGGATCAAATATGGGCCGACATTTGGCCCAAAACATGGCAGCCAGTTAATGGGCCGGCCTACTAGGGTCCTCAAAATCTTATGGGCCTACAGCTGGGCCAGCCCATTAATGTCGGCGAAATCTCGTGGGCCTTTAGCTGGGCTGGCCCATTATGATCCGCAAGAATCTTGTGGGCCTTTACCTAGGCCGGCCCATTATGGCACACAAAAATCTTGTGGGCCTTTACCTGGGCCGGCCCATTATGGCCCGCAAAATCTTGTGGGCCTTTAGCTAGGCCAGCCCATTATGGTCCGCAAAATCTTGTGGGCCTTTAGCTGGGCCGTCCCATTATGGTCCGCAAAATCTTGTGGGCCTTTAGTTGGGCCGGCCCATTTAAACTTGATGGGCCGGTCCACGTGTCAACATATCATAGGCGCGTCTCGCCCATTGGATGAGTGACACCTGTGCCAACGCGGACCTGACACGTGTCTCCTCCAGCCAATGATGATTTTACACGTGGAAAATCCCTATTGGTCGGGGTTGTTAACGGGTTATCGGATCCAAAACCCGACCCGATAGCTTAACGGTGTTTTGTTATGGTGGATGCCACGTGTCGGTCACCCTTGACGAAAGCACTTCTGTGACGCGTGATTTATCGTCATGGAAGTGGACACTTCCGTGATGATAATTTTGGTAATGTCATGGAACACTTCTACGACAACACAGGTATGACTATCTTGATTCTGTCATAAAATCGTCATGGATGTACATGCATGACAGAAAACGCGACCTACCGTGACAAACACGTATCATCACGGAAGTGTATTTTTTTGTAGTGACCATTTCCTTCTGCTCCTCGTTGGCTTCGACACTCTTACTTATCAAAAGGACTATGATAGATCCCCTATACTTGTGGGTCATCAAGACTCTTTTCTGACGCCTGCCGGGGAGTGAAGCGCCTTTGGTAGGTGGAATTTGGTAAGGAAAAATTTATATAGTATACTGAAATTTACTGTCACTTGTTACTATGGAACATAATCCTTTGAGGGGTTTGTTCGGGGTATCTTCACCCCGGCTGGTAGAGCAAAGAGTTGGTCCTCAACCTACTGAACCTATTGAAAATGTTTACTTTGAAATTCCTTCGGATGTGATAGAGAAACTGCTAGCTAATCCTTTTACAAGAGACGGAACATTGCATCTCGATTTGCACTTAATCTATGTGGATGAAGTTTGTGGATTATTTAAGCTTGCAGGTATGCTCGAGGATGTTATCAAGAAGAAGGTCTTCCCTTTATCTTTAAAGGGAAAGGCATTTACATGGTTTAGGATATGTGATGATATGGTATCACGGAACTACAGCCGATTGAAATTGGAATTTCATCATAAGTTTTATCCTATGCATCTGGTTCATCGTGATCGTAATTATATATATAATTTTTGGCCTCACGAAGGAGAAGAAAGCATCGCTCAAGCTTGGGGAGGCTTAAGTCAATGTTATATTCATGCCCCAATCATGAGCTCTCAAGAGAAATTATTATTCAAAAAAATTATGCTCGGCTTTCTCTCAATAATCGCTCCATGCTCAATACTTCTTGTACTGGTTATTTTATGATGAAGACTATTGGATTCAAATGGGATTTATTGGAAACATTTAAATGCAACTCTGAAGATTGGGAACTCGACGAATGTAAGGAGTCAGGTATAACACCTAAGTTTTATTGTGTTAAATCTTTTATGAACACTGATGCTTTTCGTGAATTTAGCATCAAATATGGACTTGACTCTGAGATAGTAGCTTATTTTTGTGAATCATTTGCTACTCATGTTGATCTCCCTAAGGATAAGTGGATTAAATATAATCCTCCCATTTAAGTAAAAGTAGTTGAACCTATTAAAGTTGAAGAAAAGACTATCACTTATAATGTTGATCCTATTGTTCCTACCGCTTATATTGAGAAACCACCTTTCCCTATTAGAATAAAGGATCATGCTAAAGCTTCAATTACGGTTTGTAAGAGTAATACTAGAACACCTACACCCTCTGAGAAAATTAAAGTTGAACCTAGTATTGCTATGGTTAAATATCTCTTGGCCGACAATATTGATGGGCATGTTATTTACCTTTGCGATGAAGCTACTAGAATTGCTAGACCCGATACTAAAAATAAACATAGACCTGTTGTAGGCATGCCTGTTATTTCTATTAAAATAGGAGATCATTGCTATCATGGCTTATGTGATATGGGTGCTAGTGCTAGTGCAATACCTCATTCTTTATATGAAGAAATTATGCATGATATTGCACCTGCTGAGTTAGAAGGTATTGATGTTACAATTAAGCTTGCCAATAGAGATACTATTTCACCGGTTGGGATTGTTAGAGAAGTTGAAGTCTTGTGTGGGAAAGTTAAATACCCTACTGACTTTCTTGTTCTTGGTTCCCCACAAGTTGACTTTTGTCCCATTATATTTGGTAGACCCGTCTTGAATACTGTTAATGCTAAGATAGACTGCAAAAAGGATATTGTTTCTGTTGGTTTAGGGGATATGTCTCATGATTTTAATTTTGCTAAATTTCGTAGACAACCCCATGATAAAGAATTGCCTAGTAAAGATGAAATTATTGGTCTTCCTTCTATTGTTGTGCCTCCTAATGATCCTTTAGAACAATATTTGCTAGACCATGAAAATGATATGTTTATGAATGAAAGAAGGGAAATAGATGAAGTATTCTTTAAACGGGGATCTATTTTGAAACACAACTTGCATGTCGAAATTCTAGGGGATCCTCCTCCACCCAAGGGTGATCCCATGTTTGAGCTTAAACCATTGCCTGATACTCTTAAATATGCTTATCTTGATGAAAAGAAGATATATCCTATAATTATTAGTGCTAACCTTTCAGAGCAAGAAGAGGAGAAATTATTGAAAACTCTAAAGAAGCACCGTGCTACTATTGGATATACTCTTGATGATCTTAAAGGCATTAGTCCCACTCTATGCCAGCACAAAATAAAATTGGAAAAAGACGCTAAACCGGTTGTTGATCACCAATGATGTTTAAATCCTAAGATGAAAGAAGTGGTAAGAAAATAAATACTAAAGCTTCTGGAGGCAGGTATAATTTATCCCGTTGCTGATAGTCACTGGGTAAGTCATGTCCATTGTGTCCCTAAGAAGGGAGGTATTACTGTTGTTCCTAATGATATGTCAGGACCCCGATTCCAAGTCACATCGATCTAGCCGGTAACACCTCATATCACATTGCGGCCTCACGCACGGTATCCCCACGGGTGTCGCCTTACCATGGCCCGGGACCGTTTGCGCCTTTTGGCTCACGTATATGATAGTGTCGCTAGCATCCATATGATAGAGAACCCGGGCCGACATGGCTAGTCGTGAACCCAAAGCGGCACAGACCTATGGAGACAAGAATACATGAATCACATCGAGCATGTCGGTCATCAGCATGTGAATCCGGGCTGTAGCACTGGGCTAACAGGACTCCGGGGAACCCGGGCTGTAGCAGGCTAGGCAGGACTTCGGATGTCACCGCGTGACATTTCCCCGAAGGGACAGACATAGGAACGAGGTGAAACACATGCCGGCCAGTCAAGTGTCCTGAGCAGTAGTGCTGGGCTAGCAGGACTCTGGTGAACTGGGCTATAGCGGACTACTATGGCTCGAGGAGCACTAGACTACATTTCCCCATAAGAAAGGCTGCCAAGGATAAACAACTAGATTGTCGGATCCCACACATACCAAGCATTTCAATCATACACACAATATGCTCGATATGTGCAAATACAATATGGCATCACAACAAAACTCTACAACTCAAGTACTTATTTAAAGGCTCCAAAGAGCCATACATAACATGTTCATACAGGTAGGGGTCACATGACCCAACACTCAAGTCATACAAGCATACAAGCACATGCGGAAGCAACTAGTCTGAGTACAAACACTAGAAAGAAAGAAGGCTTCTCAAAGCCTGTCTATCTACATAGGGCCCTCCATGGCCAGGATCACCACCTGGGTGGCTAGTCACTCGTCGACATCAAGGTCTACGTAGAACCCATCGGAAGGGGCGGTGTTGTCGTCTGAAAACAGTAATTAAGCAAACATGAGTACAAAGGTACTCAGCAAGTCTTACATCAGAACCTACTATACATGCTCATTCTCAAGAGGGTGGTGGAGTTATTGCAGCAAGCCAGCTTTGACTCTTGGCTAAGCTATCCTACGAGACTCCACTAGTAAAATAGTTTTCGCACACGAGTCCACTACTCACCAACACAATACTCCACCGGGGATCCTCCCTCGTCATCCTACGAGAGGGCCATCCTCGGTACTCACACTTATCTTGAGTCTTTTAGTAGTATCCATTAACTTGTCTATGAACTGTATAGGCAACCAAGTAGTCCTTTACCACGGACGCGGCTATTCGAATAGATTTATACCCTACAGGGGTGTACTTCATCACACATGTTTCCACCACTTAGCGTCTGCACACGACATGTGCTCGGCAGACTTCAAGCGAAAACCGACGTGGGTGTAGACCATGACCTGACTAACCGCACAAGTCTCTAGTCCAAGTTTATCGCCTATTCAGGTTCCATCCGTAAGGAGTTCCGGCCGGGGTGTCCTCAACGGCCCCAAACGATGTGTGCAGGGTTCCCGAGACACCAAACGGTCGACTCGGTACACCGTGCCACGGTGTATCTACCGCATCATAGCCCACCCCTAGGGTCAGCGCTACGCACGGCCGCCAACACATAACCTACAAACACCAGAAACTAGTTGCAACTCCTGGACAAAGGACGAGAGGGGTCATTGAGTCGAGCGTGGTCATATTTCAGGGCCCAATGTGTGGTAGTAGCTGAATCTTAAATCACGCATACAGATCTTAGTTCTTATGGACGGCCTCAATGAAACAGCTCGCCATGTACTCCTACATGGCCTCTCATCGATACCTTTACCAAAACATGTTCAACACATCCCTCACATTACCGACATAATCATTTCACTCTAGCCCATCACCCAGATGAACCAGACCTGACACAACTCTATGCATAGCAGGCATAGCAAGGTAGGAATCACATACATGGCTCAATCAACTCCTACACATGCTAGTGGGTTTCATCTAGTTACTGTGGCAATGACAGGTCATGCAGAGGATAAGGGTTCAACTACCGTAGCACACAGCAGTTTGAATCGCGTTGTCTTAATGCAGTAAAAAAGAGCAGAAGCGAGAACATGGGTTTGTATCGGAATGATCAATGGGTTGCTTTCCTGATGTAGTGGTAGTAGGGTACTGCCCTTCAGATGGATACTCGGGGTTATCCTCGGAGGCAGAACCTACCACGAAAGACACACCGAACATAATCAACAAATGACAATATGCAACAATATGATGCATGCTATGACATGGCAAAATGAATGTGTCTTGGCCTAATGCAAGCTAAGACAGAAAGGAATGAACTCATTTGAATCAAAGATTCAAATGTTAGTTCATTTAACATAGCCTTATTAGTGCATTCTCTTATTTTGCTTAAACAGCAAGGTTAACTTGTTTTGTCATGCATGAAACCATTACAGATGGATAGATTGATTTTTTCTAATCATTTTTCATATATAATTTGTTTGATTTGGAGCTATGGTTGATTTTCTATGATTTTTAGAAGTTTTGGTTATTTTCTGGAATTTCCTATATAAAAATAAATCCAGAAAAAGAATAAATGCGTCAGCACTGCGTCACTATGGCGTCAGCGAGTCAAAGGCGCCAGGGCCAGTCAAACCTGGCTGGTGGGCCCTGTCTGTCAGTGTTTCAGCTAATTAACAGGATTAAGTTAGTACTAATTAACTGTCAGTGGGGGCCTGGGCCCACATGTCAGTGACTAAACTAATTAAAATTAGTTAACACTAATCCTAAACTAATTAGAAGGTCGTCCCCACCTATCATAGGCTCAGGGGGGAAGTCAACCTGGGCCCACGCGTCAGTCCACGGTCAAAAAGTGGTCAAACTCGCCGGCGTTTAGCCGCCGGCGAGGCCAGACGCGGCGGAGCAACGCGAGTTTTGCACTCCGGCGACCAAAAGGACGACGGAGACCATCTACGTGATGCAGGGAGTGAGCCGCGTCGAGTGGTGGCAGTGGGTGGAGCTGGGGTGGCCGGAAACGACGGCGGCGAGCACGTCCACGGCGGTTAGTAAGGCTAGAGGAGGAAATAGACGGTGGGGAGCGAGGGGTTCGGTAGAGGAGTTCACGGCGGTTGCAGAACGCGTCTCAGCGGGCTCGAGGGAGGTCGGACTACGTCGGGGCGTTGCCGGCGATCTCGGTTGCTCGAGGTAGAAGACGACTGCGGTGATGACGTTTGGGGGCGTCCGGGGCGGCGTGGCTCGGCGGAGAGGACGAGGGGGTCGAGGCGGAGCCTCTGGGCCGGTCAGAGAAGCGAGGGAGAGGCGGTGGCTACGGTGGTGCTTGTCGGCGGCGACGGCTACGCTCGGCAGGGGATGGGGAGAGAGCCAGAGGGGGAAGAGGGGCACGGGGAGAGTGGGGAGAGTGAGAGGGGAACGAGGGGGAGTGTGTGGCTCTCGTAGGCGCGCCCGGGGTGTCGGCAGAAGCAGGAGGTGGCCGGCGTGTGGCCGCGGGCGCCGGCCACGCACCTCTCGTCCTCCTGGCGAGAGGAGGAGGACGACTGGCAGGAGCCAGTGGGCTGGGCCGAGCTGGGCCAGGCCAGGCGACAGGTAAGTCCTCTAACTCTCTCTCTCTTTCTGTTTGCTTTTATTTATTTCCTGCTATGTGTATTGAAATAGAATAAATACTATTTCATTTCCAAAAACTCTGGAAATATTCAGAGACACATTTGGGAATATTCCCAACTGCCTAAAAATGCTTCCAAGATTATTTGAGCACTTTAAAATATTTATAGCATTTAAAATGCCCAAATTCAAATACTTATGGCTTGTTCAAAAAATCCAGAATGGCTCCATAAATTGCAAGACCATTTTTGGCAAAGGTTTTAGTCAAGACCAAAAATGGTGGGCTTTTATGAAGGGCATTTTGGGTTCATTGAAATTCCAATTGTTGGAAATTAGCATTTTCAGGGGGGTGTTGGGGTTGATTAGCCCCCATTTCAAGTTTAAAATAAATTTAAACATGATGCACATGTTCATCCAATCCTAATGCATGACTAAAAGCAGGGATGTGACATGATAAAGATGAATTGATCCCACAAAGAATTGTTACAGGTTATAGAATGGTAATTGATTTCCGCAAACTAAATAAAGCTACTAAAAAGGATCATTACCTTTACCTTTTATTGATCAAATGCTAGAAAGATTATCCAAACATACACATTTTTGCTTTCTAGATGGTTATTCCGGTTTCTCTCAAATACCTGTGTCAAAAGAGGATCAAGAAAAGACCACTTTTACTTGCCCTTTCGGTACCTTTGCTTATAGACATATGCCTTTTGTTTTATGTAATGCACCTGCTACCTTTCAAAGATGTATGACCGCTATATTCTCTGACTTTTGTGAAAAGATTGTTGAGGTTTTCATGGATGATTTTTCCGTATATGGAACTTCTTTTGATGATTGCTTAAGCAACCTTGATCGAGTTTTGCAGAGATGTGAAGAAACTAATCTTGTCTTGAATTGGGAGAAGTGCCACTTTATGGTTAATGAAGGCATTGTCTTGGGGCATAAAATTTCTGAAAGGGGTATTAAAGTTGATAAAGCTAAAGTTGATGCTATTGAAAAGATGTCATGTCCTAAGGACATTAAAGGTATAAGAAGTTTCCTTGGTCATGCCTGTTTTTATAGGAGGTTCATTAAAGAATTCTCAAAAATTTCCAGGCCTCTGACTATTCTCTTACAAAAAGATGTTCCTTTTGTCTTTGATTTTGATTGTGTAGAAGCATTTGAAATACTTAAGAAAGCTTTGATTTCTGCACCTATTGTTCAGCCTCCTGATTGGAATTTGCCCTTTGAAATTATGTGCGATGCCAATGATTATGATGTAGGTGTTGTTTTAGGACAAAGAGTTGATAAGAAATTAAATGTTATCCAATATGCTAGTAACACTCTAGACAGCGCCCAGAGAAATTATGCTACTACTGAAAAGGAATTTTTAGCAGTTGTATTTGCTTGTGATAAGTTCAGACCTTATATTGTTGATTCTAAAGTAACTGTTCACACTGATCATGCTGCTATTAAATATCTTA
>NC_053026.1:367568191-367622068 GCF_003073215.2 Triticum urartu | reverse complement strand
CAAAGAGGAGGAGTGCAGCAAGCTCGCCACGGAGCGCGATCTGCTGGCCACTCAATTGGCAGAGCAGGATCTGCTGGCCACTCAATTGGCAGAGCAGAAGGAGCTGCTTGTGAAGACGCAGAGGGAGGCGGAGGAGACGGAAACCGCCCTCCTGGCCGAGTTCGCGAGCGAGCACTCCTCCTGGTCTGACAAGGAGGCGATGCTGGCCTCCGGCTTCCATGAGATTGAAGACATCGTTGATGGTGAGTTTCTTTACTTTCTTTCTTCGAGCCGCCGATTTAAGTCGTGCCGACTCCTGGTTTTTGACTTGCTTCTTTGTTTCTTCCTATCTTTGCAGACTTCTTTCCTGGGCACTCGCAGGCCGCCATCCAAGCCATCGAGGCTGACCGAGAAGGTCGAAGGGCGGAGGGCGCAGAGATTGCCGCCGACGCCCCCCAAACTCTTGACGAGCACATCCTGAGCATCAAGGCTCGCCTTCGGCCAGCTCACCGGATGTTGCGCCCGCTTCAGTGTGTTGGTGCCCAGGCGATGTTTGTTGGAATCGCAGGCCGACTCCCCAAAGCCGGCTTCTCCAGAAGTCACCAGTCAGGAGTCGGCTTACCCTGCGGTCGTCCCTGGGACTCGGCCGCGAGTGGTCAGTCGGCCGTCTTGTCGTGGACTTCTTGAAGGCGGCTCCCCGTCCTGGGGTCTTGAGGGGCGCAGCCTGCCCCGATGTCTTGAAAGGTTTTGGGGCTCGGGTTGGCCTACCCGTGGCCCATTACTTCGACAGTAGTCGCCGAAGCTGGTGAGGCGCCGCGGACGGTCGGCTGAGAAGCCTCAGCAATTTCTCTTTCCGGGTGCTCAACACATGGTCTTTGATTGACTTCTGCCGGGCCGACTAGAAGGAGTCAGACGCACTCAATTCCGACTCGCACAATATTTCGAACGTCGCGGCGGGATCCAAGTTGCGTGCTAGCTAAGCCTCCAGGCCGCCGCCTGTTCTAGGCCTGTCATGCGATGACACGTGGCTGGGTCATCCTGCCAGCCTACGCGCGCAACGGGACAGGCCCATAGGCGGGGCCCGCCACTACCGCGCCTCGGCGTCTGAGCGGATCCGCTGCGGCCCCGGCGGATGGTTGGGATTCCCGTGGAGTTACTGCCGAGCCCTCCCCCGGGGCCCACGCGCCATTAATCAAGATGTGATGGGGAGTGGCAATAGTGATCGCCTGCCAGGCGGCGGGGCTGTCGCTAAGATCTAAGCTATGGAAAGAACAGCACAAGAGACACAGGGTTTATACTGGTTCGGGCCACCATTGTGGTGTAATACCCTACTCCAGTGTGTGGTGTGGTGGATTGCCTCTTGGGCTGATGATGATGAGCAATACAAGGAAGAACAGCCTCGCGAGGGTCTGTTCTTGGCTGGGGCGACGAACTGTTAGGAGGAGTTCAGTCACCCTTCTCTCTCTCTCTCTTCTCGATTGCGATCTGATCCCCCCTACCCTGTGGGTGGCTAGTCCTATTTATAGGCAAAGGCCCTGGGCATCTTCCCAAATATTGAGCGGGAAGGGCGCCAACAATTGGCCACTTTGAAGGGGAACATCTGGTACACTTATCCTGACTAAAGTTGGTCCTCGCCTGCCAAAGGCTCTGGTGGTGACGCTGGCTTGGGCTCCACAATGACTTCCTCCCTGCCGTTGGACTGGTCTTGGTCTCGTTGCACCGAAACAGGTGCCTTTGCTTGATGCTCTCGCCTGCGCTTGCTCCCTTTGCACCAAAGAGGAAAGGAGGACACTGCGCGGCTGACGCCCACCTAGCGCCTTTGGTCGTCATGGCTTGCGTCATGGGCACCTCGTGAGGTACCCCGCCTTGATCTCTCCGCCTCCTCGCGAGCCAGCCTGATGAGGCCGTGCCTGAGGAAGCTCCGTGTCGTCTGCCCCGCGAGGCTTGGCCCCTCGCGAGGATCTTGGGTCTGTGTTGATGAAGATGGGCCATGCTGGGCCCCTCCTCGAGCCACGCTACAGGCCGCAGGCAGGCAAGTCTGGGGACCCCCGTTCCCAGAACGCCGACAGTAGCCCCCGGGCCCAAGGCGTGCCCGGACTTGGCCGTGCAGGGAGGCGAAAGGGCAAGTGCGAAGCGCCGCGGGCCCTAACAGCCTGCGGCCTTGGGCGCCGCGTGGTGTTTGATTGGACATGGGCGTCTCCACTTCCCCACAGCGCCTCGGCAACTTCACGGATTGGACAAGTCCCTGCATGCAAAGCGGGTCATGATTACCTGCGATCGTGGGGGCCAACGGTTGGCCCTCGCCGGTTATAAGTACGGATCGGCGCACGCCCTTCCAGTTCATTCCCCTTCCTTCTCCTTCTTCTTCATGGCCCCGTCGAGGAGGTTCTCAGCCGTAGAGAAGGGGAAGGCTCGCCAGGTTGAGCCTGCCTCTCCCCCGCCCAAGCGCGGCCGAGGGCGCCCTCGCAAACATCCTGTGGCCACCACGGCAGCTCCCCGCGGCCGTGGAGACGATTTCCAGCATGGTGACGGGCGGACTGCTGCAGCCGGGGGGCGCGCTTTGGTCATGCGTTCCCCTAGGCCGCACTTTCGCGCTGCAGAGGTGCTGCCGGAGTTCGTTGTGTGGTCGGCGGAGCCGATTAGCACCCGGCTTCAACTTCCTCGCTTCCTCCTCGGCGAGCTCCCGGCCGGTGCCCCGGGCGGCCTCTGGCTTCAGGCAGACGGCTGCTGCAGCCGGGCCTCATGGGCTTCACTGGAGGTCTCCGCAGCCGGGAGCCTGGCCTTGACCCGCGGTTGGCAGATGTTTGCCCGTGCGCGTGGCCTGAGTCGTCGGTGCACCCTGCACTTCAAGTTTGACGGCGATGCCACCCTCTACGTGAGGGTGTTTGGGGAAGATGGTCGCCGCGCAGGGTGCTGCCCTGAGGACGACGACCGCGGCCGGGAATCCAGCCCCGGCGATGATGGAGAGGACAGTGCTCGCGTGATTGGCGGCGCTCAGGGTTCCCCAAGCTTCACCGGTTCTTCTTCAGGCGGTGACTCTTCTAGCGATGGCCGCGGTCTGCCTCCATGCAGTCGTACCTGCTTGGGAGGTGGTAGCGTGTCTGCCCGCCGTCGCACTTCGGTGAAGCGTGAGAGGGAGTCTGCCTGAGCCCCGGAGGCAGCTCGAGTGTTCCCTGCAGGCCGGTGTGAGGCGAGCTGCGCCTGATTTGTTCTTTCTTTTCCTTTTTCCTGCGTAAAAAGACAGTAGCGTGGAGCCCCGCAGGGGCGTGTTTGGGTTATCGCTGTTAATCATCGCTTTGCTTCCGTTATCGTGCCTTCCGGCTACGTGCCCGCGCGTGGATAGTTTCCGGCCCCAGCCATGGGGGGCGACCGACCCAGGCCCTGTGTTTGTGTTGCGGTGCCCGTGGGGCACGGACTAGAGGGGTGCTCCTGTAATGGACCCAGGTTGCGAAACCTTTGAACGACTAGGACAGGAACACTCGCGAGGGCGCTCGGCTGCCCCCCTCGCGAGGCCTTGCATAAGAGAAATCGAGGCAGGAGAGTGAAAAGTCGAAGAACCACGAGCCAAAGACGGCAACAGCTTCAACAAAACTTCGAATGAGAATGAACAAGCCAACTGCGGAAAGCAAATGAAAAAGCCGCGTCCAGCACCTAATCTAGTCTTCGACGTCTTCTCACCAGCGCGGAGCTAAGTGCTTAAAACTTCGAATGAGAATGAACAAGCCAACTGCGGAAAGCAAATGAAAAGCCGCGTCCGGCACCTAATCTAGTCTTCGACGTCTTCTCACCAGCGCGGAGCTAAGTGCTGCCACTGGGCGTGGGAGGGAGCCCCAGGGCCTGAGGCCGGCGCTCCTGAGACTCCGGGGCGTGTACAGCCCCAACTCATTATTACGTGAGAGTGTCACGGGCGGCGAGCTTCACAGGCGTTGGCCTTCTTCACAGGCTCCGGGCCTTTCTTGGGGGAAGCAGGCTTCACGGGCATTTGCCCTCTTCACAGGCTCCGGGCCCTTTCCAAAACGCGACAGCTTCACAGGCATTCGCCTTCTTCACAGGCTCTGGGCCTTTTCCAAAACGCGACAGCTTCACAGGCATTCGCCTTCTTCACAGGCTGTGGGCCTTTTCCAAAACGCGACAGCTTCACAGGCATTCGCCTTCTTCACAGGCTGTGGGCCTTTTCCAAAACGCGACAGCTTCACAGGCATTCGCCTTCTTCACAGGCTCTGGGCCTTTTCCAATACGCGACAGCTTCACAGGCATTTGCCTTCTTCACAGGCTCTGGGCCTTTTCCAAAAAGGATAATCTTCACAGGCATTCGCCTTCTTCACAGGCTTTGGGCCTTTTAGGGGTAAGTCTCCAAGCACGCGGAGCTGGGCCTGGAAACATGAACAACCTTGAACGGGCCCTCCCACATGGGAGAGAGCTTGTGCAGTCCCTCCCTGGAGAGAACCCGCCTGAGCACGAGGTCTCCTACCTCGAGAGTTTTGGGGCGGATGTTGCGGTAGTGATATCGTCGCAGTGCTTGTTGGTACCTCACCGCTCGCAGCGCGGCTTCTCGGCGACGTTCCTCCCCCAGCACGAGGTCCATCCCCCGCATGGCGTCCTGCTACGCCTCGTTGAACGCCAGGACCCGTGCGGAGCGATGTCTGACCTCGTGAGGGAGGACCGCTTTGGCTCCGTAGACCAGGAAGAACGGGGTCTCTCCAGTCGGCTTGGTCGCGGTTGTGCGGATGGACCACAACACGGACTGAAGCTCGTCGTACCAACCTCTGCCGCAGGCCTCCAGCTTCTTCTTGAATGTCCTGGTCTTGAGGCCCCTCAGGACCTCTGCGTTGGCTTCTCGGCCTGGCCATTGCTTCGGGGGTGCGCCACTGAAGCGTAGCATATCTACGTTCTAAGGTTAGCACAGTATGTTTTGAAGAGGTTACTGGTGAACTGCGAACCGTTGTCTGTGATGATGCAGTTCGGCACCCCGAACCGGCTCACGATGCCCCTGATGAACTTGACTGCGGAACCCGTGGGGATGGTGCGGACGGCCTCTACTTCAGCCCACTTGGTGAACTTGTCCACAGCGACGTAGAGGTAGCGGTAGCCCCCTGGCGCCCGAGGAAACGGGCCTAGGATGTCCAGCCCCCAGACTGCGAATGGCCACGAAAGGTGTATAGTCTGCAGGCCTCCTGCCGGCTGATGGATTTGCTTGGCGTAGAACTGGCAAGCCTCACAAGCTTCCACCAGTTCAACGGCGTCACTGAGTGCGGTGGGCCAATAAAACCCACTGCGGAACGCCTTGCCGACGAGGGTCCGTGATGATGAATGATGTCCACAGTCTCCGCCGTGTATATCTTCTAGCAGTTCCTTTCCTTGCTCCCTGGAGATGCAGCGCAGGGATACATGCCGCAGGGACGGACCCACGCGGCCTGGGAATAATGCAGCCCTGCGGGGCGCTCCCATCTGGAATGAAACTTGAAATATGTCACCTAATGATGTCGAGGACGAAGGAGTGTTGGTGTAGCAGACTCGGTGGGCTGCGGAAGCCGATCCTCATGAGCCCCCAGGCCCAGGGGCCTCGGGAGGCTCCGGAGGCGCTGGTGGCTCCTCGCGGACCATCTCCATCTCCGCCAGGGCTGCGGAACGCCTGGCCTCTTGAGCCTCCATGATGCCCCTCATGAGGCACTGGTACATGGTAGCCACGTTTGGCAAGCCGTAAAGCATGCGAACGTAGCTGTGGGGTGGACCTTCGCAGCGCCCCACTCGCGAGGGACAGAGGCGCTCTAGAGAGGCGACTCGATTGAGCCCTAGTATGTCGATGCAGACGCGTAGCCCACCATCCTCGCCTGGATGGGGAGCCACAGCTGGTAGGCGGCGGCCGCCTTTCATGACTCTTGACTCCTGTAGCTCCTGAATGGCCTTGCTGACGAACTCCTGAGGGTCTGGCTCTCCTTGCCTTACTCCTTCTTGAGGGAAACGTGCTTCGAAACACGCCTCCATGTGGTGCCCAAGTGCCTCCCTCATGACCTTAGCCAGGTCAGTGGCCCTCTAGGGGAGAGCCCTCGAGCCCTGCCTAAGGAGGGCGCCGGGCGCGCTTTCCTATGCGATGGAAGGAGGTTCCCCCTGGGCAGGCGCGGGCCCTGAGGGGCCTGCCTCCTGAGGGGCCGGGCCGGACGATGTCTTCTTCTTCTTGGGGGCGGTCTCGGGAAGCCTCCTGCTTCCGCGATCCGGGTCTTCCAGTGATGCGGCCTGAAAGGCTCGCTCCAGGGAACACACGGCGTCCTTCTCTTCATAGGGCACCGTGATGACTCCGCCACTCCCTGGCATCTTGAGGACGTTGTAGCTGTGGTGAGTTACGGCCATGAACTTGGCCAGCGCTGGGTACCCAAGGATGGCGTTGTACGGCAGGCGAATGTGGGCGACGTCGAAGTCGATGAGCTCGGTGCGGTAGTCGTCGCGTGCCCCGAAGGTGACAGGGAGGCGGACCTGCCCAATCGGGACCGTGGAGCCGTCGGTGACTCCGGAGAAAGGCTTGGTTGGCTGAAGCTGGTTGTAGGGCACTTGGAGATTGTTGAATGTTTCCACGGACAGGACGTTGAGCCCTGCCCCACCATCGATGAGGGTCCTTGTGACCACCACGTTGCTGATGATTAGGGAACAAAGCATCGGGAGGACTCCGGCTGTGGCCGCACACTTGAGCTGATCTGCTGAGCTGAACGTGATGGCGCACGCTGACCACCTGAGAGGGCGCGTGGCTTCCAGCTTGGGGAGGACTGCATTCACTTTGCGGGCGAACTGCTTGAAGATGCGTTGAGAGGCTGGGGCTTGAGCCCCGCCCAGGATGCAAGCGACCGCGCGTGGCTCCTGGAAGCCCCCAGCCCCCTCGTCCTGATGGCGGTCCTCGTTTCTCCTTGGCTGCGGCGGCAGTAGAGGGAGGCCTGCGTTGCCTTGCAGGCGATCCTCGCGAGGCTGATCCCTCCAGTCTTCCTCGCGAGGCAGGTCTTGCCAGCGATCCTCGCGAGGTTGATTGCGCCACCCTTGGCACGGGCAGCGGTCTTCCCAGTGTCCTGCGTTCCTTCCTCCTCCTCGACCGTAGCCCCGGTCACCGCGGTCGGGGCGACGGCTGATCCTTCCTTCTCGCACGGCTTGGAGCTCTTGACATTCGTTGGTGTTGTGGGTGTGGAGGTCGTGGTACACATAGTACCGACTGCCCTTGGAAGGTTCGGGCTGATCTCTGCCCCGCTTGGTGTCTGGTTCTGCCACGAGCACGGCAGCCCCCTTGCGCTTCACATCCTTGGCCTTGGGCTTCTTATCTTCTGGGTCTGCGGCAGGCAGCTCGAGGAGGGAGAGACACCCTTCCTCATCCCTGGCGCACTTGGTTGCCAAGTTGAACAACTCCAAGGAAGTGCACATGTCTTCATGCATCGCCAGCTCCTCCTTCATCTTGACATCGTGCACACCGTCGGAGAAGGCTGAGATGATGGCCTCCTCGGTCACCTTGGGAATCTTGAGGCGTGTGTTGTTGAAGCGCTGGATGTACTTCCGCAGGGTCTCTCCGGGTTGTTGCTTGATGCGGCGCATGTCGCTCACGGCGGGTGGCCGGTCGCGAGTACCTTGGAAGTTGGTGATGAAGCGGGTGCGCATCTCGTCCCAGGAGGAGATCGTGCCTGGAGCCAGGTTCAGGAGCCAGGTGTGGGCCCCGTCCTTGAGCGCCATGGGAAACCAGTTCGCCATGACCTTCTCGTCTCCGTTGGCAGCTTCGATGCCTAGCTCATAGAGCTGGAGGAACTCCGCAGGGTCGGCCGTGCCGTCGTAACGAGGAGGCAGGTCTGGCTTGAACTTGCCGGGCCACACGACGCTGCATAGCTCGGTGGTGAAGGCACGGCAGCCAGCTGTGGCCACGGGAGGCCTTGGGTGACGGAGAGCTTGGTCTTGCATATCCCCACGCGCTGCAGCTGGGAGCAGCGCGGGGTCTTGACGTGCGGGAGCAGGAGCATGGCCGCGACGTGCTGGAGCAGGGAGCGCCCGGGCAACTTCTTGCGGGCGAGGGACTTCTTGGCAGCTCTGCTCTTGCCGCGCTGGCACCTGACGGAGCGGGTTCTGCCCAGGGGCCACGCGCCTTGGAGCCATGGCGCCTTCTTGAGGAGGAGGCGGCCGGGGCGCCCCCGGAGCTTCATCGCCCGCGCGGGGCGGGGTGCGGTGCAGCGGAACGGACGGCGCAAGAGAGTCCCCTGCGGCGCGGACGAGCTCGGCGACGCGGTCGAGCCATTCTTCATAGACGTCGTCGACGGGACGGTAGCGCAGGAGCTCATTTTCCGCAATGAGCGCAGCTCGAGCCTCCATGGGTGCACGGAGCGCGCGGGACGAAGAACCAGCTGGGGTGAGCGAGGGAGTAGCGGTGCGGCCGTCTTGCCGCACGGACGGATGCTGAGACGACGCTTGCTGCTCGTCCCCCGCCGGGCCGGTGGCGGCGTTGACGGCAGGTGACGGGGAACGGTGAGGACGCCCGCCGATAGGAGCCATCTGGGCGACGTGGGAAGCGAGAGCGGCCCGGCGCTCGGCACGGGCCCGACGAGCGTTAGACATGGACACGATGGTCGGAGGAGAACGGGGTGGTGGAAGACGAATTCCGACGCACCCCTACCTGGCGCGCCAAATGTCGGATTTCGGGTTCCAGCAGACCCTTGAGGTTCGAACACTGGGGTGCGTGCAGAGATTTCGCCTTCTACCTACCTGCACCCCTCCGCCTCGCTAAGATCTAAGCTATGGAAAGAACGGCACAAGAGACACAGGGTTTATACTGGTTCAGGCCACCGTTGTGGTGTAATACCCTACTCCAGTGTGTGGTGTGGTGGATTGCCTCTTGGGCTGATGATGATGAGCAATACAAGGAAGAACAGCCTCGTGAGGGTCTGTTCTTGGCTGGGGCGACGAACTGCTAGGAGGAGTTCAGTCACCCTTCTCTCTCTCTCTTCTCGATTGCGATCCGATCCCCCCTACACTGTGGGTGGCTAGTCCTATTTATAGGCAAAGGCCCTGGGCCTCTTCCCAAATATTGAGCGGGAAGGGCACCAACAATTGGCCACTTTGAAGGGGAACATCTGGTACACTTATCCTGACTAAAGTTGGTCCTTGCCTGCCAAAGGCTCTGGTGGTGACGCTGGCTTGGGCTCCACAATGACTTCCTCCCTGCCGTTGGACTGGTCTTGGTCTCGTTGCACCGAAACGGGTGCCTTTGCTTGATGCTCTCGCCTGCGCTTGCTCCCTTCGCACCAAAGAGGAAAGGAGGACACTGCGTGACTGGCTCCCACCTGGCGCCTTTGGTCGTCATGGCTTGCGTCACGGGCACCTCGTGAGGTACCCTGCCTTGATCTCTCCGCCTCCTCGCGAGCCAGCCTGATGAGGCCGTGCCTGAGGAAGCTCCGTGTCGTCCGCCCCGCGAGGCTTGGCCCCTCGCGAGGGTCTTGGGTCTGTGTTGATGAAGATGGGCCATGCTGGGGCCCTCCTCGAGCCACGCCGCAGGCCGTAGGCAGGCAAATCTGGGGACCCCCGTTCCCAGAACGCCGACAACCCCGATGTCTTGAAAGGTTCTGGGGCTCGGGTTTGCCTACCCATGGCCCATTACTCCGACATCGAGTCTCTTCCTAGGTTAGGGTTGATAGTGCTTAGCGGCGACTAACCCCTAGCCTAGAGGTCGAGTGCGTGTCTGTCTGTTCCTTTTCTGTCCTCCTTTGGTTCGCAGGGCACGTGAGCACTTCTGCTGAGCTACTCGGAAAGAAGGAAACGGACCGGCGCCCCAACCCCGGCAAGCCAGAGTTGCCGGGGGCTGCAAGCACAAGGGTCCAACCGCGGCAAGATGAGATTGCCAAGGGCTGCGGATCCAGATAAGTCTTTTATCCTCTGTCATGTATTTCGGAACCGGACTGGGGCATGTGAAACCTCGTTTTTATCTCTAGCCTGTTGTGCTCCCTTTTTTCCTATACCTAGGGATTATTTCCTGGATCCGGATTTGGTCGTAGCCGCGAAGGCAAGGGGGTGGGACGAGCAGCCTAAAGCCCACTTCATCCCTGCCTCCGCCAAGAGCGCGAGAACGATCGAGTGGAGTGGGGGGAATGGCAAGGCCTGTTGCCGGGTGAAAATGTTTATCTTAAAACAATAACAAGGATTCGCTCCTTGTCGCGAGATTTACCCGCGAACGAAAAACCCGGCAAGCATCCCTTTTTCATTAAAAACATCCCATAAAGGTACAGTTCGTGCGAGATGAAAAACATGAGCAAGGGGATTACAAGTTTTAAATTTAACAGAGGCCCGCAGGCTTACAAACTACAAAATAGATAGGATGCCCATAATCCCTTTCTTGTCCCTCTCCTCGGGGGGCAGGTCAAGGAGGCGAAAGGGCAAAAGGGAAGCCTAGGCAAGCTACGAGCAGCAAAAAGCACCAAGAGAACATCTCGGTGGCCACCCACGGGCGGGCCGGTGATGACGGTGCCGGAAAAGGAGCTGGAAGACGAGGCGGCAGGACCGGCAATATGCGATGAAGGTGTCGGTGCCCGCGTACTCCGAGTTGACGGCCTTGCCGCCCGCCCTCTTCCTCTTCCGCAGCCTCCCGACGCTAGCCGTCCAAGGAGACAGCACCGCAAGGTTCAAGGAGCTGGCCCTGCCCCCGGCCAGCTTCTGCCGGAGGAGCGGCTAGGTGCAGATGCTGCTGCTGCCGCACCCGCCCAGGCGCGGGGCGTCCGACGCCTAGTCAGACTCCTCCCCGCTGTCCGCCCTGCTGTCCTCCTCGTCGCTCTCGCTCGAGGACGAGCTTCCATCGTCAGAATCTCCGTCAGAGGAGCTCTCCACGCAGCATTTCAGACAAGTTCCCAAGTCTCCGAAGACCTTGACGGAGAGCAGGCCGTCCTCCATTAACTTGAAGTAGAGGACGAGCCCCGCCGTCAGGCTATGGATGCGGGCGAACGTCTTCCATCCACAGCGGAGATACATAACTCGAGGAGCCGGGAAGTCGACGTCGACCCGCGTGCCCCCGTTCTCGCAGCCCCTCATGTGAAACCTGAGGGTCTGGGGCAGGGCACGCTCCATCACCCGAGCGAACGGAGTGGGGAGACAAAGACGATGACGCGGGGGCCGGTGGAGCTTGATGAAGAACTTACATTATCAACCTTACATCTTTTGGTACTCACATTATGAACATGTGTAGTAATACGTTCGGGATTCATAAAGAATAAACCATTCACCATAGGAGCATGACCATAAAACATATCTCTCATATAAATAGAACAACCATTATTCTCGGATTTAAATGAGTAGCCATCTCGTATTAAACAAGATCCTGATACAATGTTCATGCTCAAACTTGGCACTAAATAACAATTATTGAGGTTTATAACTAATCCCGTAGGTAAATGTAGAGGTAGCGTGCCGACGGCGATCACATCGACCTTGGAACCATTCCCGACGCGCATCGTCACCTCGTCCTTCGCCAGTCTTCGTTTATTCCGCAGCTCCTGCTGTGAGTTACAAATATGAGCAACGACACCGGTATCAAATACCCAGGAGTCACTACGAGTACTGGTAAGGTACACATCAATTACATGTATATCAAATATACCTTTGGTGTTGCCGGCCTTCTTGTCCGCTAAGTATTTAGGGCAGTTCCGCTTCTAGTGACCCTTCCCTTTGCAATAAAAGCACTCAGTCTCGGGCTTGGGTCCATTCTTTGGCTTCTTCCCGGCAGCTTGCTTGCCGGGCGCGGCAACCTCCTTGCCGTCCTTCTTGAAGTTCTTTTTACCCTTGCCTTTCTTGAACTTAGTGGTTTTATTGACCATCAACACTTGATGTTCCTTCTTGACTTCTACCTCCCCTGATTTCAGCATTGAGAACAACTCAGGAATGGTCTTTTGCATCCCCTGCATGTTGAAGTTCATCACAAAGCTCTTGTAGCTTGGTGGAAGCGACTGGAGGATTCTGTCAATGACCGCATCATCCGGGAGATTAACTCCCAGCTGAGATAAGCGGTTATGTAACCCAGACATAGTGAGTATGTGCTCACTGACAGAACTATTTTCCTCCATCTTACAGCTGAAGAACTTATCGGAGACTTCATATCTCTCGATCCGGGCATGAGCTTGAAAAACCATTTTCAGCTCTTCGAACATCTCATATGTTCCATGTCTCTCAAAACGTTTTTGGAGCCCCGGCTCTAAGCTGTAAAGCATGCCGCACTGAACGAGGGAGTAGTCGTCAACAGTGTCTGCCAAGCGTTCATAACGTCTTGGTTCTGTGGGACGGGAGCTTCACCTAGCGGTGCTTGTAGGACATAATCTTTCTTGGCAGCTATGAGGATGATCCTCAGGTTCCGGACCCAGTCCGTATAGTTACTGCCATCGTCTTTCAGCTTGGTTTTCTCTAGGAACGCGTTGAAGTTGAGGACTACGTTGGCCATTTGATCTACAAGACATATTGCAAAGATTTTAGACTAAGTTCATGATAATTAAGTTCATCTAATCAAATTATTAATGAACTCCCACTTAGATTAGACATCCCTCTAGTCATCTAAGTATTACATGATCCGAGTCAACTAGGCCGTGTCCGATCATCACATGAGACGGACTAGCCAACGTCGGTGAACATCTTCATGTTGATCGTATCTTCTATACGACTCATGCTCGACCTTTCGGTCTTCTGTGTTCCGAGGCCATGTCTGTACATGCTAGGCTCGTCAAGTTAACCCTAAGTGTTTTGCATGTGTTCCGAGGCCATGTCTATACATGCTAGGCTCGTCAACACCCGTTGTATGTGAACGTAAGGATCCATCACACCCGATCATCACGGCATGCTTAGAAATGATGAACTGTAGCAACGGTGCACAGTTAGGGGAGAACACTTCTTGAAATTGTCATGAGGGATCATCTTATTTACTACCGTCGTTCTAAGTAAACAAGATGCAAAACATGAAAAACATCACATGCAATCAAATAATAAACGTGACATGATATGGCCAATATCACATAGCTCCTTTGATCTCCATCTTGGGGCTCTATGATCATCTTGTCACCGGCTTGACACCATGATCTCCATCATCGTGTCTCCATGAAGTTGCTCGCCAACTATTACTTCTACTACTATGGCTAACGCGTTTAGCAATAAAGTAAAGTAATTTACATGGCGTTTCTCGATGACACGCAGGTCATATAAAAGAATAAAGACAACTCCTATGGCTCCTGCCGGTTGTCATACTCATCGACATGCAAGTCGTGATTCCTATTACAATAGCATGAACATATCATACATCACATATAGATCATTCATCATTCATCACAACTTTGGCCATATCATATCACAAAACACTTGCTGCAAAACAAGTTAGACGTCCTCTAATTGTTGTTGCAAGTTTTACGTGGCTGATTTAGGGTTCTAGCAAGAACGTCTTCTTACCTACGTTAAAGCCACAACGTGATTTGTCAACTTCTATTTACCCTTCATAAGGAACCTGTTCATCGAATCCGCTCCAACTAAAGTGGGAGAGACAGACACCCGCCAGCCACCTTATGCAACTAGTGCATGTTAGTCGGTGGAACCGGTCTCACGTAAGCGTACGTGTAAGGTTGGTCTGGGCCGCTTCATCCCACAATACCGCTGAAGCAAGAAAAGACTAGTAACGGCAAGAAAGTTGACAAATCTACGCCCACAACAAATTGTGTTCTACTCGCGCAAGAAGAACTACGCATAGACCTAGCTCATGATGCCACTGTTGGGGAACGTTGCAGAAAACAAAAAATTTCCTACTCGTTTCACCAAGATCATCTAGGAGTTCATCTAGCAACGAGTCATTGGATGCATCTACATACCTTTGTAGATCGCGCACGGAAGCGTTCAAAAGAACGGTGATGATGTAGTCAAACACGACGTGATCCAAATCACCGATGACCAAGCGCCGAACGGACGGCACCTCCGCGTTCAACACACGTACGGGACGGGAGACGTCTCCTCCTTCTTGATCCAGCAAGGGAGAAGGAGAGGTTGATGAAGATCCAGCAGCACGACGGCGTGGTGGTGGATGCAGGGCGTCACAGTAGCAGGGCTTCGCCTATACTACGAAAAGTAGATGTAACGGGGAGAGAGGGAGGCGCCAGGGGCTGGGGTATGAAGTCCCTCCTCTCCCCCACTATATATAGGGGTGCCATGGGGGGGGGCGCCGGCCCTAGTAGATGAGATCTACTAAGGGGGGGCGGCGGCCTAGGGAGGGGGCTTGCCCCCCAAGCAAGGGGCGCCCCCTCTAGGGTTTCCCCCAACCCTAGCCGCATGGGACCTTGGAGGGGTGGCGCCCCAGCCCACTATGGGCTGGGTTCCCTCCCACTTCAGCCCATGGGGCCCCCCGGGATAGGTGGCCCCACCCGGTGGACCCCTGGGACCCTTCCGGTGGTCCCGGTACAATACCGGTGACCCCGAAACTTGTCCCGATGGCCGAAACAGCACTTCCTATATATAATTCTTTACCTCCGGACCATTTCGGAACTCCTCGTGACGTCCGGGATCTCATCCGGGACCCCGAACAATATTCGGGTTACTGCATATACATATCTTCACAACCCTAGCGTCACCGAACCTTAAGTGTGTAGACCCTACGGGTTCGGGAGACAAGCAGACATGACCGAGACGACTCTCCGGTCAATAACCAACAGCGGGATCTGGATACCCATGATGGCTCCCACATGCTCCACGATGATCTCATCGGATGAACCACGATGTCGAGGATTCAATCAACCCCGTATGCAATTCCCTTTGTCAATCGATATGTTACTTGCCCGAGATTCGATCGTCGGTATCCCAATACCTCGTTCAATCTCGTTACCGGCAAGTCACTTTACTCATACCGTAATGCATGATCCCGTGACCAGACACTTGGTCACTTTGAGCTCATTATGATGATGCATTACCGAGTGGGCCCAGTGATACCTCTCCGTCATACGGAGTGACAAATCCCAGTCTTGATCCATGTCACCCAACAGACACTTTCGGAGATACCCGTAGTCTACCTTTATAGTCACCCAGTTACGTTGTGACGTTTGGCATACCCAAAGCACTCCTACGGTATCCGAGAGTTACATGATCTCATGGTCTAAGGAAAAGATACTTGACATTGGAAAACTCTAGCAAACAAACTATACGATCTTGTGCTATGTTTAGGATTGGGTCTTGTCCATCACATCATTCTCCTAATGATGTGATCTCGTTATCAATGACATCCAATGTCCATAGTCAGGAAACCATGACTATCTGTTGATCAACGAGCTAGTCAACTAGAGGCTCACTAGGGACATGTTGGTGTCTGTTATTCACACATGTATTACGATTTCCGGATAACACAATTATAGCATGAATAAAGACAATTATCATGAACAAGGAAATATAATAATAATACTTTTATTATTGCCTCTAGGGCATATTTCCAACATTAAGCACATGAAGCAAGAGGCTCATTAAGCAACACCTCATCCCTCCTTGATAGTATTGGCTTTTCCTATGGACTCAATGTGATCTTGGATCACTAAAATGTAAAATGAAGAGTCTTGAGCTTTAAGCTTTAGCCAATCCTTTGTCCTTAGCATCTTGAAGGAGTTCCCACAACCTTTAGTCCATGCCACTCCATTGTTGAACTTATCTGAAACATACTAGATAGAAACATTAGTCCAACAAGAGATATGTTGTCATCAATTACCAAAACCACCTAGGGAGCACTTGTGCTTTCAGCGGGTCTTGCCGACTGTTGATTACTGTAGCCGTGCTTCTGATGACGCGGGCTTGATCATGAGGTCGTGGCAACAGCCCCGCCGCCTGGCGGGCGATCACTATTGCCACTCCCCATCACATCTTGATTAATGGCGCGTGGTCCCCGGGGGAGGGCTCGGCTGACTCCCAGGGGCCGACTCCCAACGGGTTTGACTGGTGGTCCTCTTGCCGTCTCCTGGGGTCTCACTGACTGGTGGGACCCGCTGCCTCTAGGCCGTACAGACAAGCCATCATGGGTGCAGGATTCGGCCCTGCGGTGCTGATGTTAGGGCCGGCATGGCAACAGTGCCACGCCGCACGGAGATCTTCCGGGGTACGGCGTGCTGTGGCCATTCCTGCCCTTGGTAAGGGGCGGGAGTGGGCTTCACTGTAGCCACTCCCCTACCCCGTCCCCCTTGACGAGGTCACGGGGTTTGTTGGAATCGCAGGCCGACTCCCCAAAGCCGGCTTCTCCGGAAGTCGCCAGTCAGGAGTCGGCTTACCCTGCGGTCGTCCCTGGGACTCGGCCGCGAGTGGTCAGTCGGCCGTCTTGTCATGGACTTCTTGAAGGCGGCTCCCCGTCCTGGGGTCTTGAGGGGCGCAGCCTGCCCCGATGTCTTGAAAGGTTTTGGGGCTCGGGTTGGCCTACCCGTGGCCCATTACTTCGACAGTAGTCGCCGAAGCTGGTGAGGCGCCGCGGACGGTCGGCTGAGAAGCCTCAGCAGTTTCTCTTTTTGGGTGCTCAACACATGGTCTTTGATTGACTTTTGCCGGGCCGACTAGAAGGAGTCAGGCTCACTCAATTCGGACTCACTCAATTCCGACTCGCACAATATTTCGAACGTCGCGGCGGGATCCAAGTTGCGTGCTAGCTAAGCCTCCAGGCCGCCGCCCGTTCTAGGCCTGTCATGCGATGACATGTGGCTGGGCCGTCCTGCCAGCCTACGCACACGACGGGACAGGCCCATAGGCGGGGCCCGCCACTACCGCGCCTCGGCGCCCGAGCGGATCCGCTGCGGCCCCGGCGGACGGTTGGGATTCCCGTGGAGTTACTGCGCGCAGTAACTTTATCGTGGAACGTGGGGGTCGTGGGGCCGTGGGCGCAGTAAATCCCCACGACCGCCCCCTCGGCTTCGTAGTCCATGAGGTTATAAGTAGGGGGAAGAGGGGGCACGCGCGCCCCTCCTTCCCACCACTCCTCGCTCTCTTCCTTCTCACCGCTCCTCGCTCTCCTCCTTCTTCTTCTTCGCTCCGCCGCGCGCCCAAGCTCCGGCGACCGCCGCGGCGATCAGCTCGCGATGAGTTCTTCCTCCGCCGCCGCGCCTCCCCCAGTGCGCTCCGGCACTTGGGACGGTTCTGAAGTCCACGACGACCACATCGAGTTTCTCCGCAGGACTCGTCGGCTCCTCGGCGAGGATCACGTGCGGGTGCGCCTTGCGCCGAAGGGGGAGATTTGCCCCGAGCCGCAGGAGGGCGAGCGGGTCATCTTCCACTCGCACTGCTTGTGCGGGTTGGGGCTGCCGACGAGCAGTTTCTTACGATCCTTCCTGGAGTTCTACCGCCTCCAGCCGCACCACCTCACCCCCAACACAGTGGTGCTGCTGTCCGCCTTCGTGGCCTTGTGCGAAGGCTTCCTCGGAGTCCTCCTCCCCACCCTCGAGCTCTGGGGGGAGTTCTTCTCCTCCATGCTCGGCACCCAGGCTGCGGGCGTGCGGCTCAGTGCGGCGCTTTCATCGCCGTGCGAAGGTCGGGGGCCAACAATCCCTTCCCCTCCATCTCACTGATAAAGTTGGTGAAGATGTGGCAGAGATTCTACTTTTATGTCAGGAGCGTCTCCGCGAGGGGGGACTGGGTCAACCTGCCAGCTTTCGAAGCCGGCCCGCCGGCTGGGCGACTGCCCAACTGGTCGTACCGGGCCAAGTCGCTGACGCCTGTGGGAGCCGGTGCCATCGCGCGACTCCGAGTGCTGACGCAGTCGGAGCGTTTGACTGGTCCAGACTTGTTGGCCTCCTCCGAGTGCTGACGCAGGTCGGGGGCCAACAATCCCTTCCCCTCCATCTCACTGATAAAGTCGGTGAAGATGTGGCAGAGATTCTACTTTTATGTCAGGAGCGTCTCCGCGAGGGGGGACTGGGTCAACCTGCCAGCTTTCGAAGCCGGCCCGCCGGCTGGGCGACTGCCCAACTGGTCGTACCGGGCCAAGTCGCTGACGCCTGTGGGAGCCGGTGCCATCGCGCGACTCCGAGTGCTGACGCAGTCGGAGGGCTGACTGGTCCAGACCTGCTGGCCGCCTTCGTGGCGCGCCGAGTTCTCCCATCCAAGGCCGCCCCCACATGATATGCCAGATGAGCGGGCACCGCGACCCGAGTCGGATGTGCACCAAGGACATGCCTCACGAAGAGGTGGCCTTCATGGTGAACTACCTCTCGGACAGCAACTCCTGGGGCCTTCGGCCACTTTCGCCGACTGGCCTGACGACGACACCGAGGGGGAAGTCGCCCCCGCCATCGGCCAGGAGCCAGCCAGCCTGGCGCGAGTTCTTCTGCCGCGCCGGTGCTCCAGGCGGCGGGAAGAAGCGCAGGACCGTGCCGACCTTGTTCGGCGGTCGGCCGAAGAAACCCAAGGGTTCGGCTGCGGTGACCCGGCGGGACGAGGCGGCCGCGAAGGCCATCCGCTTCCGTAAGGAAGTAAAGAAGCCGCCAATGGTCTCCGCATGAGTATTCTATCTCAAAGCTTTATTCTTTCTTTGTGACTTTGTCTGAGTCTTTGGTTGCTCCCCTTGCTTCAGGGCTCCCCTCACTCTTGAGAGGGTCACCGCCGCCTCCATCATGGGGTCAGAGGAGACGTCCGCCACCACTCGGCGGATTGACCCCGCTGCTGACCTCCGGGAGGCGATAGAGCGGCATGCACAGGAGAAGCGCAACGAAGAAGAGGCCGTTCGCCTGGAGAAGGCGGAGGCCGATAGGGCGGAGGCCTCCGCCAAGAAAAAACTGGCGGAGGCCGAAGCCGCTGCCGCGACGAAGCGGCAGGCTGAGGAAGCCGCACGCTGCCAATCGGCGGTGTTCGTCACCCCGTTGAACTCTGCGCCACCGCCTCTGGAGTTCACGGGGCAGACTGGGGAAGCCGGCAGTGAGAACCCCGTCGTGGAGAGGGAAGGCGGCGACCCCTCTACGCCAGACGTGATTGTTCCACCGCCGCCTCCGCCGCCGTCTGCGAGTGCGCAAGGCGAGCAGCCAGCGGATCCTCCGGTGCCGCCGACCGAAGATGAGGACGTGGCGAGGCTGATCCTCCAAGTCGGCTCGCCAACGCGCCACCGTCTGGAGAAGGCGACTTCGGCACCCCGTCCCCTGGAAGCCGGCACCGCTAGCTCGGCGATCCCAGACGCCGAAGCGACAAGCGCTGCGCCCATTGGGTGGGTGCGAGGAGGCGGCACAGGGCCGCTGAACCAGGCGCTCCTGGATGTCCAGGCGAAGCTTCGCGCTGAGGGCGACGCTCTCCAGAGTTGCACCAAGGCGTTCCTGGCGTCGCGGGCAGCCTTCCGGGTATGTTTTTTCCTTTGGTCTTTGTTTTCTTGTTCCTCTCTGTGGGGGCGCGCCAGTGCACCCACTGGGTGTAGTCCCCGAGTTTCGGGCTGGCTGCTGAGCAGGCGGCCCGGAACTCCAATTGATGAACTCTGGGTATTAACTTTTTTTCTGAAACGTTTGACGCAGGATTACCACAACCTCCGCGTCACTGCCTTCAACCGTAATGTTGAAGAGCTGGGCAAGCGGACCGCCGATTTGTCGGAGAGCCGGATTAAGTCCTTTTCCTTCTTTGCGGGGGCGCGCTGGCGCACCCGCGGGCTGTAGTCCCCGAGATTCGGGCCGACTGCTGAGCAGTCGGGCCGGATCTCCCCGGCGACCTTCTTTACCTAATGACTTAACACCTTCTTTCTTCCTTCTTTTCAGGAGCCAACGCAGCTCTTCAACAGCAGCTGAGCGACGCCAACTCCGCTTTGCGCACCAAAGAGGAGGAGTGCAGCAAGCTCGCCACGGAGCGCGATCTGCTGGCCACTCAATTGGCAGAGCAGGATCTGCTGGCCACTCAATTGGCAGAGCAGAAGGAGCTGCTTGTGAAGACGCAGAGGGAGGCGGAGGAGACGGAAACCGCCCTCCTGGCCGAGTTCGCGAGCGAGCACTCCTCCTGGTCTGACAAGGAGGCGATGCTGGCCTCCGGCTTCCATGAGATTGAAGACATCGTTGATGGTGAGTTTCTTTACTTTCTTTCTTCGAGCCGCCGATTTAAGTCGTGCCGACTCCTGGTTTTTGACTTGCTTCTTTGTTTCTTCCTATCTTTGCAGACTTCTTTCCTGGGCACTCGCAGGCCGCCATCCAAGCCATCGAGGCTGACCGAGAAGGTCGAAGGGCGGAGGGCGCAGAGATTGCCGCCGACGCCCCCCAAACTCTTGACGAGCACATCCTGAGCATCAAGGCTCGCCTTCGGCCAGCTCACCGGATGTTGCGCCCGCTTCAGTGTGTTGGTGCCCAGGCGATTGCCGCCCTGTGGCTGGACATGCAGGCTCCGCGCACCCCCAGCCTGACGGCCGACTGGCTAGAGGTCGCGGCTGGTCGTCTTGAGGCCTGGAAGGGCTCTTCGGCCTGAGCTGGAGCGCGCCGGGCCTTGGAGTTCGTCAAGGCATGGTATCCGGGGCTGGATCTAGACCGGTTGGCCACGCTTCGGTCAGAGTCCCAGCCGGAGTTGGCAGCTACAAAATACGCCCTCGTCAAGCTTGCTGCGGCGATCGCCGAGTACACCGACACCGGCATCTTCATCCCTGAGCGGTCTGAAGACGGCGAGGAGGTACCGCCGGAGTGGTTTGGGATGAACCCAGACTACGGTGAGGACTTGGCGGAGGTGATTGGCTCCAGCGTCAAGGAAGAGGGCGAGGCGGAGGACGGAGGCGAGGCGGAGGCACCAGAAGACGGAGCAGACGGCCAGCCTCAGCTCGACCGCGCCTCCAGCAACGAGCCATGTGCGACCGAGTCGATTTCCGCCGGAGGCGATCAGGCTGAGACTACCCAGCCGGCCGCCCCGACGCCTGACGCTGGCACCTCCTCCGACCCTTTGAATCCGTCTGCTGCTTCCTAAGCTGCCGCTTTATCTTTATTTTATCTACTTCAGTAGTCTTTGAAGAACTTGTTAATTCGCACAATTCCACCCGCGGGGTGTATTTTGAACTTCTGCTTGAAGATTCGGCCAAGGGCCTATGTTATGTAAATATATTTATCCGAGTTCTATCTTTTCTTGCTCATTGCTCTTTTGGCTTTTTTCCTTTGCCGCTTTCTCTTAGTTGCCTGCCTTGCCAATCGGACAGCCGCTCTGCGGACTGTCGCTGGATCAAATGCTTGGCTACTTTGGGAAGGCAAGTACTTAGCTGTTTTTAAGAGTTTTTGAGCAAGTTGAATAGATGGCGGCAATCCGACTATTCGAGAGTCAGTTTGCGAAAAAGGCTAGAAGCTGTCTTGAGCTATGTTTTATGCTTTGAGTCCTTAACCATTTTTCATGCGAACGCCCATTCTACCTTACCTCTGCCCACCGTACAGTCGCTCTGCGAGCTGCAGCTTCTGACAGAAGACGGTTTAGGTGTTACACACTACTTGTCCGGCTGCAGGAAGCATTTCATAGTGCAAGGCGGCAAGTCCCCGGGCCGACTTGTCGAGCCCGGTGGCAAGCTGCATGACAAAGAGTAACATACTTGTAGGCATAATTTTTATCATACAGACAAAAGAGGGCAGTCCCCGAGCTCGTCTCGGGGGGCCCGAAGTCTTGGTACTTTAATACAAAAGGTAGCGTGGTACATACTACATCAACTGTAAAATCTTCGGAGGAGATTTGCATTCCATGGCCGCTCTGTCTCCTTGCCGGAGTCGTCCCTCTTGCGCGCTCAGGGTTTCTGAGCGTCAATCAGGTAGTAGGAGTCGTTGCCCAGTACTTTGCTGATGATGAAAGGGCCTTCCCAAGGCG
The DNA here is from genome assembly GCF_003073215.2 of Triticum urartu. Taxonomy (NCBI): domain Eukaryota; kingdom Viridiplantae; phylum Streptophyta; class Magnoliopsida; order Poales; family Poaceae; genus Triticum; species Triticum urartu. Next base: position 367,600,330 of record NC_053026.1, on the reverse strand, counting down.
CCGATGGCTTTTGCTGGCCGGCTGTTCGCTGGATCAGTCGGAGCACAAGGTCGCCTTCTTGGAAAGATCTTGGCCTGACCTTCCTGTTGTGGTATCGGCGCAGGCTCTGCTAGTAGATGCTGGACCGGCTGAGTGCCAACAGCCGGCCCTCTTCCAGCAGATCAACGCCGTCTTGTCGTGCTTCTTCTGCTTCCTCCTCGGTGTACATGGTGACTCGTGGGGAGTCGAACTCTATGTCCGTTGGGATGACGGCTTCTGCACCGTAGACGAGGAAGAAAGGCGTGAAGCTGGTTGACTTGTTTGGAGTCGTGCGCAGACTCCAGAGGACGGCTAGTAGCTCATCGAGCCAGCAGCCAGCCAAGCGCTCCAGAGGCTCGATCAGCCGGGGCTTGATGCCAGACAGGATGAGGCCGTTTGCTCGCTCCACCTGGCCGTTTGACTGTGGATGGGCGATGGACGCTAGGTCCAGTCGGATGCCCTGTGTTGCGCAGAAACGGGCCAAGGCACCTTTGGCAAAATTTGTGCCATTGTCGGTGATGATGCTGTGTGGTATGTCGTACCGAATTGTGATATCGGCGATGAAAGTCACGGCAGTCGGACCATTCAGCTTCTTGATTGGCTTCGCTTCTATCCACTTGGTGAACTTGTCCACTGCGACAAGTAAGTGAGTTAAGCCACCTCGTGTTGTCTTGAATGGTCCCACCATGTCTAGACCCCAAACTGCGAAAGGCCGGGCAATGGGGATGGTCTTGAGTGCAGAAGCCGGCTGGTGCGGCTTGGAGCTGAACTTCTGGCACCCTTTGCATTTTCGGACCAACTCCTTGGCCTCTTCCAAGGCAGTTGGCCAGAAGAAACTGTCTCGAAAGGCTTTGGCAACGAGTGCTCTTGAAGCCGCATGGTGGCCGCGCCTGCCTTGATGGATGTCTTTGAGAATCGCTTGGCCTTGCTCTGGCTCTACGCAGCGCTGGTAGACACCAGTGACGCTGCGCCTGACCAGCTCTCTGTTGACTATGGTGTAGGCTGCCGCCCGGCGTTGTATTTGCCGAGCTGAGGTCTCATCAGTTGGCAGCTCTTTGTTCACCAGGAATTTGAGGATGGGCTGGGCCCATGAGGGTGCTGCTATTTCTTCGACTGCCAGAACTGCGACTTGGACGGGGGCGGTTGGGCTGGGAGGCGGCGGGTTGGAGTCAACAACCGCTTGCTGGGTTAATGACGTCCCCAGGCCGACTGGCGCGGCCCTTGGGCCGAGTTCTGGAGTCTTCGAGTCCGCTGCCGCAGTCCCCGGGCTGGGTTCGACTGTGGTGGCTTTGGAGTCATCCGCCAAAATCCCTGTACCGACTGCCGGGGCTCTGGAGTCCGATCCGACGTCTTCGGGAGGAGCCGGCACAAAAATGGAGTCTGATTCTGGTGAAGGCTTGACAAACGGCTTGAGGAGGCGTTGAAGGGTGACGCCAGATGGTATTGCTTGGCGGGTAGAGCCGATTCGTGCCAAGGCATCTGCTTGGTCGTTGTCATTTCTTGGCACATGGAGGAACTCGCACCCTTTGAAATACCCGCTGAGTTGCTGCACGAGGAAACGGTAACTCGCCATGTTTGCATCTTTCGCGTCCCAGTCGCCAAATGACTGCTGGACCACTAAGTCCGAGTCGCCATAACACAAGATCCGGCGGATGCCAAGTTCTTTGGCAAGCCGGAGCCCGTGAATGAGCGCCTCATACTCGGCGACGTTGTTGGAGGCGGCAAAATGGATTTGCAATGCATATTTGAGCTTGTCGCCTTTAGGAGAGGTGAGGACGACACCGGCTCCCAAGCCGGTGCGCATCTTGGAGCCGTCGAAATGCATCCGCCAATGGGTAGAATCGGGTGCTGGAGGTAGGTATTGGGTCTCGGCCCAGTCGACGAGAAAGTCAGCCAATGCTTGTGATTTGATAGCGGTGCGGGGCTGGTAGTGGATGGTGTAGGGAGCCAGCTCTATGGCCCACTTGGCCACTCGGCCAGAAGCATCTCGGCTACCAATGATCTCGGCAAGTGGGGCCGTGCAGACCACCGTGATTGGATGCTCTTGAAAGTAAGGCTTCAATTTCTTGGCAGCAAAGTGTACGCCATAGCACATCTTCTGGTAGTGGGGGTAGTTCTGCTTGGAAGTCGACAGTACCTCGCTCAGGTAATATACCGGTCTCTGGATAGGTAGCGCCTAGCCTTCCTCCTTGCGTTCCACTACAATGACCGTGCTGACTACCCGGCTGGTGGCGGCGATGTACAGGAGCATAGGTTCCTTTGGAGTCGGAGCCGCCAGGACCGGTGGAGTAGTCAGCATCTTCTTCAACTGGAGAAAAGCTTCGTCCGCCTTATGGTTCCACTCAAAAAAAGTGGTCTTCGTCATGAGTTGGTATAAGGGGAGAGCTTTCTCGCCCAGCCGACTGATGAATCGGCTGATGGACGCCAAGCAGCCGGTGAACTTCTGCACATCCAGCAGTCGGCTGGGTATCTCCATTCTCTCAATGGCCTTGATCTTTACTAGGTTGCATTCTATGCCGCATTCAGAGACCAGGAAGCCAAGGAGCTGGCCGGCTGGTACTCCGAAGATACACTTCTCGGGGTTGAGCTTGATCTGGAATCGGCGCAGGTTTTCAAAAGTCTCCTTGAGGTCTTCCAGCAATGTTCCACGCTTTTCCGTCTTCACCACCACGTCGTCCATGTAGACGTGGGCGTTCCTGCCGAGCTGCTTGAGGAGGCACTTCTGCATGCAACGCTGGAAGGTGGCGCCGGCATTCCTTAAGCGGAATGTCATGGTGAGGTAGCAGAAGGCTCCAAATGGCGTGATGAAGGCGGTCTTCAGTCTGTCAGCCAGGTTCAGCTTGATCTGGTGATATCCTGAGTATGCGTCCAAAAAACTCAACAGCTCGCATCCGGCTGTGGAGTCTATCACCGGATCGATTCTTGGTAGAGCAAATGGGTCCTTGGGGCAGGCCTTGTTGAGGCTCGTGTAGTCAATACACATTCGCCACTCCTTGTTCTTCTTCAGTACCAGGACCGGATTTGCTAGCCATTCGGGAAAGAATACTTCCATAATGAAGCCGGCTGCTAGGAGTCGGGCTATCTCTTCTCCGACAACTCTTCTCTTCTCTTCTGATAGGCGACGCAGGGGCTGCCTGACCGGCTTTGCATCAGATTGGACATGTAACTTGTGCTCGGCAAATTCCGTCGGTACACCTGGCATGTCTTTGGGGGACCATGCGAAGATGTCCCGATTCTCACGGAGGAAATCGACGAGCTCGCCTTCCTATTTGCTGTCGAGGTTTGCATCTACGACAGCGTACCTCTCTGGGTGCTCCGGATCCAAGGGTATCTTCTTTGTATCTTTGGCCGGTTTGAACGAACCCTCAGCCTCCGACTCTTTTGGGTTGGGCGATACCTCAGGCTGCTTGCCGGCCATCGCCACAACTCGCTCAAGGAGCCGCTTCTCGGCCGCGATTACCAGGGACTCGGCCAGCCGACTGCTCTCAGCCGCGCAAGCAGACGACTTCCGGTAGTCGCTAGCCACAGTCAGAATCCCTCTGGAACTGGGCATCTTCATCTTGAGGTAGGCGTAGTGGGGGACCGCCATGAACTTGGCCAAGGCGGGTCAGCCGAGCAGCGCATGGTATGGGCTCTCGAGGTCCACCACCTCAAACCAAACAGACTCTCGACGGAAGTGATCTTTGTCTCCAAAGAGGACATCCATCAGGATCTTGCCGATTGGTGAGAAGGAAAGCCCAGGAACAATGCCGTGGAACACAGTTCGGCTGTTCTGAAGCTATCTTTGCTTGATTCCTAACTTCTCCATGGTGTCCTTGTACAGGATATTGATGCTGCTGCCTCCGTCTATCAGAACTCGCGAGAAAGGCGCGGCTCGTCTGTCCGTAGCAAAGGTGGCGTCCAGGACCAAGGCATAGGAGCCCAGACTCGGCATCACTTCTGGGTGGTCAGCCCTGCTCCAGCTGATGGGCTTCTCGGACCAGTGCATGAACTCTGGCGTCTCAGATGCTACTGCATTCACCTCTTGTCGCTGCAGCCACCTGCTGCGTAGATCATCAGCCACACTGGTAAACACCACGTAGGCTTCGTGCTCTTCAGGGTATTCGTCTTGTACTGCACTGACTGGCCTGACAGCCGGCTGCTAGGGCGGAGGCGGCTGCCCAGCAGGCGGGGGAGGCAGGAGGCCGTCTCCCTTAGCGATCCTGGTGAGCCAGTGGCACTTCCGGGTGGTGTGATTCGACGGCTTCGCGCCGCTATGGAACTTGCAAGGTCCATCCAGGGTCTGCTCATAGGAGAAGGCCGGCGACCAGTTTGGCTTGCCGCCTTTCTGTCGCTTGGGCGGAGGCTGCCCATCCGGCTGCTGGGCTTCAACGGTCGCGACCTGCCGGCTACTGGAAGCCGGCTGTGGGGCCTTGCGCTTGTGGTCGCCCTGCTGTTGTCGCCGGTTGGCGTCTTCCACCGGAGTTCTTGGAGCTTGAGGGGCCACTTTGCCAGTTGTGCTGATTTGAATCTCCGCCTTCATGGAGGAGTCGGCCGTGGCGTACTTGTCCGCTATGATCAGCAGCTCGTCGAGGGTTTCTGGCTCGTCGTAGAGGAGCTTGTGCTTGAGGAGGGTGCCTTCTCTGCACCCGGCTGTGAAGTACTCGATGGCCTGCACCTCGTGCACGCCCTCACAGGAGTTCCGAAGCTCGGCCCAACGCGTGAGGTAATTGTGAGTCAACTCGTCGGGGCCTTGCACGCACAAGGAGAGCTGACGAGGCTTGGGAGGACACTTGTACGTGCTGGTGAAGTTGCAGATGAACGCTTCGGTGAAGTCGACCCAGCTGTTGATGCTGCGGGGCTTCAGGCTATTCAGCCACGTCCGGGCCGTGCCCTGGAGCATGAGCGGAACGTACTTTACAGCGACACGCTTGTTGCCGTTTGCTATGCTGACAGCCGTGGAGTAGTCGACTAGCCAGTCTTCCAGCTTCACGGAGCCGGTATACTTGGGCGTGTCTCTTGGGAGCGTGAACCCTCTGGGAAAGGGCTCATCCCGAATGCGGGGCCCGAAACAAGGCGGACCCAGCTCATCTTCTTCTTCCAGCGCTAAGGATCGGTGAAGTCGGTCGATCCGGTGGCGGGCGTCATTCTCTCCAACTCCCTCTCGGCGGCCAAGGCGGTCGCCGGGACTCGGCTGGTCAACAGGCGGCGGGGAGACTCGCCTCTCCTTGCGGGGAGGGGGAGGCGGACAGTCGTCCCATCGTTCCACTGCTCTCAGGCGGCCGTCTCGGTCGCGCTCTATGGTAATGCGAGTCCGACTGTGGCTGACAGCCGGCTCCTTGTCTCTTCTTCCTCGGGCGCCGCTAGTCGGCGTCCGAGACGTCGCGCCTTGATCTCGGTGAAGGTCGTCGTTTGGCCGCTGCGGCGCCTCCGTGCGGCAGCCAGCCTCGTTCTGTGCGGCGGCCGCGTTGAGGAGCCGCTGGACTCGCTCCATCATGAGGCGGCGTTCTTCGCCCTCGAAATTGTCCAGCTCATCTGCCGCTGCCTGGGCGGCTCGGATGTTCTCCGCTGGTGTAGCATACACAGGCGGCTTGCCCCAAACAGGTTGGCGATGGCTACGCCGCGCTGCTGGACCGCGCCAAGGCGGCTGGGCCCCACCGGGGCCGGCGAGCCGCCGACGGCACGATCCATCTCCCGCTGGTAGGCTTCTGACAAGCATCTCATGTTGGCCAGCTTCTTCGCGCCTTCAACAAGCTGAAGGCGGCGCGCCTCCAACGTCTCTGCGTCAGCGTCTTCCGGAATGGGCGCAGTTAGGTCTTGTAGCGCCGCGCCGAGCGAGTCGTGCGCTCCTCCGCTGGGGAGCTCGTCATGACTGATGACTAGCACCTCGGTGACGGTGCTTCCGTCGCTCTCCACGCGAGGGAGGGGTTCGTTGTAGACCACCACATTAGTGGGGAACGCATCGAGCGACGCGGTGTCGGAGTCGACCAGCATCGGGTCGGTGGAGCCCACAGACTCCAAGTCTATGGCAGGCTTGCCGGAAACGTGGTGTTGATCGAGGAGGCCCGCGAGGAGACTCTCGGGGCCGCCCGTGCATGCGTTGGATGCAGGCTCGTCGGAGAGGCGAACCTCACCGACAAGTTCGGCCAGGCAGCTGGCTGCGCAGGCGATCTCAACACCGCGCAGCGCGTCGACGCAAACTCTGTCTGGCGTGCCTAGCTGGCTGCGCTCACCAGGGAGGAAAAGGGTTCCCGTCCAGAACAGGTCTCCGGACGGCGGTGCACCAGGCCCCATGGTGGGCGCCAAATGTCGGGGGTTTGGTGCGACATATGCCAAAGGATGGCTTATCACGGTGGGGGCGAGTAGAATGTTGCCGGTGCCTGGAAACGGGATGAGGCGAAGGCATGCACGCCGGCGAATCTTACCCAGCTTCAGGGCTCTCCGGGGAGATAATACCCCTACTGCTGCTCTGCGGGGTCTCCGCATGATCACTATGGCAAAGTGTTTACACGGTTGCTCCTTGAGCTGTTTCTTGGAGGTAGGAGAGGGCAAGGCTAGCTCTCTCCCTTCTATATGATCTGGCCTAGAGCTAATGGGTTCCAACCCTTTGCATGGGTGCCCTGGGGAGTTTATATAGGCCTACCCCCCAAGGGTACAATGGTAATCCGGCTAGACGTGGGCCCAGCCATCAGCGCCTCTGGCCTCCGTCTTCTCTGCCGACCGCTGGGGCCCGCCGGCGGGCGGGCCCTGCTGACTGGCCTGGTACGGAGCCGACAGGCCGCGTCTGCCGCAGGCGGGTCTTGCCGGCTGTTGATTACTGTAGCCGTGCTTCTGATGACGCGGGCTTGATCATGAGGTCATGGCAACAGCCCCGCCGCCTGGCGGGCGATCACTATTGCCACTCCCCATCACATCTTGATTAATGGCGCGTGGGCCCTGGGGGAGGGCTCGGCCGACTCCCGACGGGTTTGACTGGTGGTCCTCTTGCCGTCTCCTGGGGTCTCACTGACTGGTGGGACCCGCTGCCTCTAGGCCGTACAGACAAGCCGTCGTGGGTGCAGGATTCGGCCCTGCGGTGCTGATGTCAGGGCCGGCATGGCAACAGTGCCACGCCGCACGGAGATCTTCCGGGGTACGGCATGCTGTGGCCATGCCTGCCCTTGGTAAGGGGCGGGAGTGGGCTTCACTGTAGCCACTCCCCTGCCCCGTCCCCCTTGAGGAGGTCACGGTGTTTGTTGGAATCGCAGGCCGACTCCCCAAAGCCGGCTTCTCCAGAAGTCACCAGTCAGGAGTCGGCTTACCCTGCGGTCGTCCCTGGGACTCGGCCGCGAGTGGTCAGTCGGCCGTCTTGTCATGGACTTCTTGAAGGCGGCTCCCCGTCCTGGGGTCTTGAGGGGCGCAGCCTGCCCCGATGTCTTGAAAGGTTTTGGGGCTCGGGTTGGCCTACCCGTGGCCCATTACTTCCGACATATTGATAGGAAACTCAGATACATGTGTGGATACATAGACAACACCATGTCCCTAGTAAGCCTCTAGTTGACTAGCTCGTTGATCAATAGATGGTTACAGTTTCCTGACCATGGACATTGGATGTCGTTGATAACGGGATCACATCATTAGGAGAATGATGTGATGGACAAGACCCAATCCTAAGCCTAGCACAAGATCGTGTAGTTCGTTTGCTAAAGCTTTTCTAATGTCAAGTATCATTTCCTTAGACCATGAGATTGTGCAACTCCCAGATACCGTAGGAGTGCTTTTGGTGTGCCAAACGTCACAACGTAACTGGGTGGCTATAAAGGTACACCACAGGTATCTCTGAAAGTGTTTGTTGGGTTGGCACGAATCGAGACTGGGATTTGTCACTCCGTGTAAACGGAGAGGTATCTCTGGGCCCACTCGGTAGGACATCATCATAATGTGCACAATGTGACCAAGGAGTTGATCACGGGATGATGTGTTACGGAACGAGTAAATAGACTTGCCGGTAACGAGATTGAACAAGGTATCGGGATACCGACGATCGAATCTCGGGCAAGACATACACAAGATCGTATAGTTCGTTTGCTAGAGTTTTCCAATGTCAAGTATCTTTTCCTTAGACCATGAGATCGTGTAACTCCCGGATACCGTAGGAGTGCTTTGGGTATACCAAACGTCACAACGTAACTGGGTGACTATAAAGGTAGACTACGGGTATCTCCGAAAGTGTCTGTTGGGTTGACACGGATCAAGACTGGGATTTGTCACTCCGTATGACGGAGAGGTATCACTGGGCCCACTCGGTAATGCATCATCATAATGAGCTCAAGTGACCAAGTGTCTGGTCACGGGATCATGCATTACGGTACGAGTAAAGTGACTTGCCGGTAACGAGATTGAACGAGGTATTGGGATACCGACGATCGAATCTCGGGCAAGTAACATACCGATTGACAAAGGGAATTGTAACGGGGTTGATTGAATCCTCGACATCGTGGTTCATCCGATGAGATCATCGTGGAGCATGTGGGAGCCAACATGGGTATCCAGATCCCGCTGTTGGTTATTGACCGGAGAGTCGTCTCGGTCATGTCTGCTTGTCTCCCGAACCCGTAGGGTCTACACACTTAAGGTTCGGTGACGCTAGGGTTGTGAGATATGTATATGCAGTAACCCGAAAGTTGTTCGGAGTCCCGGATGAGATCCCGGACGTCACGAGGAGTTCCGGAATGGTCCGGAGGTAAAGAATTATATATAGGAAGTGCTGTTTCGGCCATCGGGACAAGTTTCGGGGTCACCGGTATTGTACCGGGACCACCGGAAGGGTCCCGGGGGTCCACCGGGTGGGGCCACCTATCCCGGAGGGCCCCATGGGCTGAAGTGGGAGGGAACCCAGCCCATAGTGGGCTGGGCGCCACCCCCCAAGGGCCCATGCGCCTAGGGTTGGGGGGGAACCCTAGAGGGGCGCCCCTTGCTTGGGGGGCAAGCCCCCCACCCTTGGCCGCCGCCCCCTCTAGTAGATTCCATCTACTAGGGCCGGCGCCCCCCCTGGCACCCCTATATATAGTGAGGGAGAGGAGGGACTTCAACCAGCCCCTGGCGCCTCCCTCTCTCCCCGTTACGTCTCTTTGTAGTATAGGCGAAGCCCTGCTACTGTGACGCCCTGCATCCACCACCACGCCGTCGTGCTGCTGGATCTTCATCAACCTCTCCTTCCCCTTGCTGGATCAAGAAGGAGGAGACGTCTCCCGTCCCGTACGTGTGTTGAACGCGGAGGTGCCGTCCGTTCGGCGCTTGGTCATCGGTGATTTGGATCACGTCGTGTTCGACTACATCATCACCGTTCTTTTGAATGCTTCCGTGCGCGATCTACAAAGGTATGTAGATGCATCCAATGACTCGTTGCTAGATGAACTCCTAGATGATCTTGGTGAAACGAGTAGGAAAATTTTTGTTTTCTGCAACGTTCCCCAACACTTAATGATATGCTCCAAAATCCTCAGCTACTTTCCCACTTCCACAAATGACCTAAACCCTAAGCCAAACTCGGTCATACCAATTCTTTCTATCCGGCGCCACCGAGTTTCACTTGTCATAAGCCACTGCCAAACCCTAGCAATTCCGTTCTACCGATAGGGATCTCGGTCTCACCGAGATGGGATTGCAAACTCTCTGTTTCCCTTTCATAACTTTTCGGTCTCACCGAAAGAGCGGATCGGTCCCACCGAGATTGCAATGTAAATTCAGTGTTTCCTTTTTGTAACTTTTCGGTCTCACCGAAAGAGCAAATCGGTCCCATTGAGTTTGCCTGACCAACTCTCTGGTTAGCTAATTACCAAAATCGGTCTCACCGAGTTTGTGTAATCGGTCTCACCGAGATTACGTTATGCCCAAACCCTAAAAATATCGGTCCCACCGAGTTGCATGTCAGTCCCACCGAAAATCTCTAACGGTCACTAGGTTTACCTTTTCGGTCTGACCGAGTTTTTTGATTCGGTCCCACCGAGATTGGAAAACTGTGTTTAACGGTTGGATTTTGTGTGGAGGCTATATATACCCCTCCACCTCCTCTTCATTCGTGGAGAGAGCCATCAGAACACATACACAATTCCAACTCATATGTTCTGAGAGAGAACCACCTACTCATGTGTTGAGACCAAGATATTCCATTCCTACCATATGAATCTTGATCTCTAGCCTTCCCCAAGTTGCTTTCCACTCAAACCTTCTTTCCACCAGATCCAAATCCTATGAGAGAGAGTTGAGTGTTGGGGAGACTATCATTTGAAGCACAAGAGCAAGAAGTTCATTACCTACACACCATTTGTTACTTCTTGGAGAGTGGTGTCTCCTAGATTGGCTAGGTGTCACTTGGGAGCCTCCGACAAGATTGTGGAGTTGAACCAAGGAGTTTGTAAGGGCAAGGAGAACGCCTACTTCGTGAAGATCTACCGCTAGTGAGGCAAGTCCTTCGTGGGCGATGGCCATGGTGGGATAGACAAGGTTGCTTCTTCGTGGACCCTTCGTGGGTGGTTGCTTCTTCGTGGACCCTTCGTGGGTGGAGCCCTCCGTGGACTCGCGCAACCATTACCCTTTGTGGGTGGAGCCCTCCGTGGACTCGCGCAACTGTTACCCGTCGTGGGTTGAAGTCTCCATCAACGTGGATGTAGGATAGCACCACCTATCGGAACCACGGGAAAAACATCCGTGTCTCCAATTGCGTTTGAATTCTCCAAACCCTTCCCCTTACATTCTTACAAGTTGCATGCTTTACATTCCGCTGCTCATATAATCTTTGCATGCTTGCTTGATATGTATTGTGTATGTTGAAATTGTGCCTAAAACTCCACTCAAACCAAAAAGGCCTAAAAATTGCAACTTTAGCACTAAGTGTCTAATCACCCCCCCTCTAGACACATCTACTTCTAGATCCTACAAGTGGTATCAGAGCTTTGGTCTCCATTGCCTTGGTTTAATCACCATTGGAGGAAGATGGATGTGTCTACCTTAGGGAGTCTTAGACATAGAGTGCCTATTCTTGATGGAGAATATTTTCATGAGTGGAAAAATGGGATGCTTGTAATCTTCAATCAATATCATTTGAACAAGTATATTACTAGTCCTTGTGCACCTCATATTGATCCTTTGCATCCTACCCTAGACGAAGATATTGACATGATTCGCAATCTTAGAACTATTGAGCTCATCATTAGAGGATTGCCCAAAAATTTGATTGCTAGTTTGCCTACTCTTAATTGTGCCTATACTATATGGAAATTTCTTGAGGAACGATTTCCCGATCATTCCTTGAAAAATTTGGATGAAATTCTCCATAAATCTATTGCCTTGAGTAAGATGAAATCTAGTGATCCTAGTTTTGGTGATTGTCTATTTGAGCTTATCAATCTCAAGCATGCTAAAGGAGATGTTGGAATCATTAGTGATATTATATTTGAAGCTATAAGAATTCATAAAAGTGACCACTTTGATGATCATTTATCTAATGAATTACCCTCTCTAAGAAATGATGAGTCACAAGATCATGATGAACATGGATACTATGATGATGATGATGATGATGATAGTGACTTCGATCTTGATGATGCAATGAGACATTTTGGTCTTACGGCAAATCTTCGGGGATATGCGTCAGGAGGAAAGGAATGGGTTCTTGATAGTGGATGTACTGATCATATGACTGGAGATGAAGAGATGTTCCGTGAGCTTGCTGAAAATGACGGCCCTCGAAAATATGTCACCTTTGGTGATAATTCAAAGGGTAAAGTGGTTGGCCTTGGTAAGGTGGCCATCTCACATGATAGTTCCATTCAAAATGTCATGCTCGTTGAATCTCTTGGCTACAACTTACTTTTAGTATCTAGACTTGCTGATTTCGGTTTGAATGTCCTATTTACTGAGGTAGATTGCCAAGTATTTCGTCGAGACAATCATAAAATGGTCTTTACCGGTATGCGTAGAGGTGATCTTTACATTGTCGATTTATCTAAAAAGGCACAACCTAAAACTTGCTTTGTTGCTAAATCCTCAAAAGGTTGGTTGTGGCATAGACGACTAGGTCACGTTGGCATGAGAAACCTTGACAAGCTTATTAAAGGAAATCATATCCTTGGAGTTAACGATGTCATATTTGATAAGGATAGACTTTGCAGTGCTTGTCAAGCAGGTAAACAGGTTGGAGGAAGGCATCCCGTGAAGAACATCATGACCACAAGGAGGCCACTCGAGCTACTTCACATGGATCTTTTTGGTCCCAACGCCTACAAGAGTCTCGTTGGAAATTCTTTTGGTCTAGTTATAGTTGATGATTTTTCAAGATTTACGTGGGTGTTCTTTCTTAATGACAAGTCGCAGGTCCAGAAGATCTTCAGAAACTTCGCTAGGAAGGCCCAAAATCAGTTTGACGTGAAGATCAAGAAGGTTCGGAGTGACAACGGAACGGAGTTCAAGAACGCAAATGTGGACACCTTTCTTGACGAAGAAGGGATTTCACACGAGTTCTCGGCTACGTACACACCTCAACAAAATGGAGTTGTTGAGAGGAAGAACCGGACGCTCATCGAAATGGCAAGAACGATGCTTGATGAATACAAGACGCCGAAGCACTTTTGGGCAGAAGCGGTTGAGACAGCTTGTCACGCAACAAATCGCTTATATCTTCACAAGCTACTCGGCAAGACGGCATACGAGCTTCTCACCGGTAACAAACCCCAAGTTGGATACTTTCGAGTATTCGGCTCAAAGTGCTACATTCTTGATAAGCATCGTCGTTCAAAGTTTGCTCCTAAATCTCATGAAGGTTTTCTACTTGGCTATGGCTCAAACTCTCATACTTACCGTGTCTACAACAATTTCACCCGAAAGGTTGAAGAGACGGTAGATGTGAAGTTTGATGAATCTAATGGCTCGCAAGTAGAGCAATTGCCAATTGATGTAGGAGACAAAGACCCTTCAGAAGCAATCCAAGACTTGTCCATTGGCAAAATTCGTCCAACAGAGGTGAAGGAGAGTACTTCATCCGTCCAAGTGGAAGCTTCTACTTCACGACAAGGTGAACCAAGAATCGACACGGAAGCATCCACAAGTGGGACACACCAAGATGAAGAAGACAAGGAAATGCATCAAGACGAACATCAACAACCTCTTTCTCCACCACGACAAGAGAACGACGATGTCAACAATGAAGAAGGCCAAGAAGAAGAACAAGATGAAGAAGATGTTCAACGAAGACCCAAGCAAAAGATCTCATGAGTTCGAGCAAGAATTGCCAAAGATCATCCCGTCGAGCAAATCCTTAATGATATACAAACCAGGAGAATCACTCACTCAAAAACTCGTTTAGCTAACTTTTGTGAAAACTATTCATTCATCTCTAGCATTGAACCTATGAAGGTTGAAGAAGCATTGGAAGATCCGGATTGGATAAACGCCATGCATGAAGAGCTACACAATTTTGAGAGAAACCAAGTTTGGACATTGGTTGAGAAGCCCGACAACAACCACAACATCATTGGTACCAAATGGGTGTTTCGCAACAAGCAAGATGAAGATGGACAAGTGGTTCGCAACAAAGCACGTCTCGTCGCCCAAGGGTACACACAAGTCGAAGGTATGGACTATGGTGAGACATATGCTCCCGTTGCTAGACTTGAGTCCATTCGCATCTTACTTGCCTATGCTAATCACCATAATATCACCTTGTACCAAATGGACATTAAAAGTGCTTTTCTAAATGGTGAAATAGAGGAGGAAGTTTATGTCAAACAACCTCCCGGTTGTATCAATCCTAAGAAACCAAATCATGTTTACAAACTTCACAAAGCTCTTTATGGTCTTAAACAAGCTCCTAGAGCATGGTATAAATGCTTGACCAAGTTCCTTATTACAAGTGGTTTTGAAATTGGTAAAATTGATTCTACTCTTTTTACTAAAAGGGTTAATGGAGAACTATTTGTATGCCAAATTTATGTCGATGATATCATATTTGGTTCAACTAACCCTCTCTTTAGTGAAAAGTTTGGAAAGCTAATGTCAGAGAAGTTTGAGATGTCTATGATGAGTGAACTCAAATTCTTTCTCGGTTTGCAAATCAAGCAAACTAAGGAAGGTACATTTGTCTCTCAAACGAAGTACACCAAGGACTTATTCAAGAAGTTCAATATGCAAGAATGCAAAGGTATGTCTACACCCATGCCTACTAGTGGACATAATGATTTGACCAAAGATGGTGAACCGGTTGATCAAAAGGTTTATCGCTCTATGATTCGTTCATTGTTATACCTATGTGCTTCACGTCCCGATATTATGCTAAGTGTGTGCATGTGTGCACGATATCAAGCTGCTCCTAAAGAATGTCATCTTAAGGCTGTGAAAAGGATAGTGAGATATTTAATCCATACACCAAATTTTGGCATTTGGTATCCTAAGAGGTCTTCTTTTGATCTTGTTGGCTATTCCGACTCGGATTATGCCGGAGACAAGATTGATAGAAAGTCCACTTCAGGTACTTGTCAATTTCTTGGTAGATCTCTTGTGTCTTGGTCTTCCAAGAAACAAAACTCGGTATCCTTATCCACTGCCGAAGCGGAATACATTGCCGCTGGTTCATGTTGTGCTCAATTACTTTGGATGACCCAAACTCTTAAAGATTATGGGATCTATGTGAAACATGTTCCACTACTTTGTGACAATGAAAGTGCTATCAAAATTGGTCATAATCCTGTACAACATTCTCGAACTAAGCATATTGAAGTTCGTCATCATTTCATTCGAGATCATGTTGCTAAGGGTGACATTAATCTTAAGCACGTTCGCACCGATAAGCAATTAGCGGATATATTTACTAAACCTCTTGATGAGAAAGTATTTTGCAGGTTGAGAGGTGAATTGAACATCATTGATGCTTCGAACTTGGAGTAGAAACTCCATTGGATACATGCAAGACATGAGCTTATGACTAATCCATGATATATCTCTTATGATAACTATCTTATGTCTTGGATATATTTGCACCTTGCATGTTGTCTAACCCATGTAGGTGCTTGGTTGAATCTAATTCCATGAGATTGCGACTCACTCACATCTTGAGCAATCTCTACATCACCAAGACTCTCCACAATGGTGGTTGAAGACAAGGAAGCACAAAACCATTCAAACATATCCTTTGACAAATTCTATGTTGAGCTTCATGATTGTCATTTTTGGATACACAAGTGCTCTTCCTTGCAAGAACTAACCCATGTAGGTAGATGAACTCAAACTCCAAGTGGTGCTCCCAACTCTTGATGAGCTACATCAACCTTGAGCACCCACACAAGTTCAACTACATGAGCAAGAACCACACCACCACCCAAGGTATGTTATTCCATCTTAGAGAAGCTTTACTCCAAGACATGAGTCAAAGCAACTCAACAAGATGTGAATACATCAAGATGCTTAAACGAAAAATGGTAACCCCATTTTGAGCTTAAACGATGACTATGACCTATGATCAAGTGTTCTCACTTGACTCCTAAGTCAATATACTCTAACATAGGTGACTATGTCACCGCCCAACTCTAGATGAAGTTCTCTTGTGTTCTTTTCTGTGTTATTGCATTTGTCTCATGCATGTTTATTTTTTTCTCTTTTTTCAAAAAAAAACTTCATCTAGATCTTTCAGTTTCTTCTTTTTTCTTTCTGTTTATGTTTTGCATTTTCTGCATTTAATTCCTTGCAAATCCTTCAGGTAATTCATTGCAAATCTTTGTGAGATCCTACATGTCTAGTGAGCTGAGGTGACAAGTGTTTTTCTCTGTGTAAACTCGGTTTCACCGACTTGCAATTTTCGGTCCAACCGAATCTTTTCGGTACCACCGAAATATGCCACTCGGTGCCACCGACTTTGCAATCAGAAAAATAGTTTGCCACGTGTTCTACATTTCTTCTGATCCAGCTCCACTCAATGAATCTTGTCCTCTACAAGCATCACAATTTTATCCTTTGCTTTGTGCTGAGTCTCAAGGACCAAACCTATACGACGGATTCCAGAAAGCCCTTCTTGGAAATTGATGTCAAAGGGGGAGAAAGAGATCACATCAAAGCTAAAGGGGGAGAGAAAGTCTCAAGGATCCCAGATGTTTTTAAGGGGGAGAGAGAGATTTCCCAGATGTTATTAAGGGGGAGAGAGAGATTTCCAGGGAGAGAAAATACTCAAGGATCCCAGATGCTTGATGTTCAAGAGGAGAGATGTCACATGTCTTTTTGGGGGAAAGACATGTTCATATACGCTTATTTGCATTAAGTTCTATCCAGTTGTATCCTTCAGCTCTGATTTTCTGTTTCCTATCTTCTCCCAATATCCCATGTAAGATTCAGGGGGAGCAAGACACCTAAGGGAAAGAAATCAGTCAAATTCATTGCATATCCTTATTCTTGGGGACATGTTGAATCTAATGTGGTACCTTGTACTCACTCTCTACATGTCATTCCAGTCTTGGTATTCTTGTGGTTTCTTTTGTTTGCTCTGGCTAGTGGATGTACCTGTGTTATCTAACTTTGTTTGTGCAGGTTCATTCCATCATAAGCCAACTCAAGACCACAAGGTAAGTATATGCATCAAAATCATGAGTATGAGGAGTTCTTGCTTATGTACATACTGTTTGCAAGAAGGACTCATGAGCATGAAGGTATTTTCCTTGATAATCTTTTGCTCTGATGCATATGGCCAAGATACATGTAACACATTGCCTACTCTGTCATGGTTATGCTCTCACATGCCTCTATATTTCATATTTACATGAGTGCATACATGTAGGGGGAGCCTATGCTTGTTACATGTCCTTCCAAAGCTTTACTTGCTGTTCTTTATATCCTTATCTAAAGCTTTGATGTATGTTGCCATCAATTACCAAAAAGGGGGAGATTGAAGGCACAAGTGCTCCCTAGGTGGTTTTGGTAATTGATGACAACATATCTCTTGTTGGACTAATGTTTCTATCTAGTATGTTTCAGATAAGTTCAACAATGGAGTGGCATGAACTAAAGGTTGTGGGAACTCCTTCAAGATGCTAAGGACAAAGGATTGGCTAAAGCTTAAAGCTCAAGACTCTTCATTTTACATTTTAGTGATCCAAGATCACATTGAGTCCATAGGAAAAGCCAATACTATCAAGGAGGGATGAGGTGTTGCTTAATGAGCCTCTTGCTTCATGTGCTTAATGATATGCTCCAAAATCCTCAGCTACTTTCCCACTTCCACAAATGACCTAAACCCTAAGCCAAACTCGGTCATACCAATTCTTTCTATCCGGCGCCACCGAGTTTCACTTGTCATAAGCCACTGCCAAACCCTAGCAATTCGGTTCTACCGATAGGGATCTCGGTCTCACCGAGATGGGATTGCAAACTCTCTGTTTCCCTTTCGTAACTTTTCGGTCTCACCGAAAGAGCGGATCGGTCCCACCGAGATTGCAATGTTAGTTCATCCCTCTTAGGGGGGATATCACATCTAGGGGGAGCTTTACTCTAAGACTTGAGCTAAAGCAACTCTAAAGATGTGAACACAACAATGCTTTATGTAAAAGTGGTAACCCCACTTGAGCTTAAACGATGAGTATGACCTATGATCAAGTGTTCTCACTTGACTCCTAAGTCAATATACTCATATATAGATGACCTAGTCATCGCAAATTGCTTGATAGATGCTAGAATTGGTTGTGCATGCCTTGCCACATATTTCATTTGCCATCTTATTGTGTGAGCATGCTGGTCGCATATTTTACTCATTCGAGGACATCCACTTGTTGTTTTTGATTGTTCGGCTTTATTTCTTTTTGCCAAGTGGATGGACAAGAATGCCTAAGAACCTCCTCTAGCTATCTATGCTTTTCTCGTCTCAAACTCTATTCATGCTGCATCACAAAATTTGATCTAGTCAGATTCGAACCACTCTGTGTGAGGAGCGCTCGGAGTCCCCGATTCGTCATAGACTTAAACTTCCAAAACCTCTTTATGATTCTCAGTCTGACCGATACTCCACTTTCGGTCCTACCGAGATCATTAAGTTGATCTAGGTTTTCGATCTCGGTGCAACCGATTTGAACCTTTCGGTCACACCGAGTTTCAATAACTGCATGCAGTTATAAATCTCGATGCCACCGAGTTGTTCCACTCGGTCACACCGACAGGGTCGGGCTATATATAGTCACGGGCAAAATTTGGAAATTTCTCCTAACCCCTTCGCCCGCGTGATAGCCTGCTCTGCCCTTGAGGTCTCCGGATCGTCTTCTCGCCGCCAGCAGCCTCCAGTCGCTGGTCTCCGTCGCCGTCAACGGGAATTCTGCCCCGCCGTTGCCGCCGTAGCAAGTCCCCGCCGAACTAGGGTATGGACTTGATCTTTGTGCTATTCCTCAATCTGATTCCTAGCACATTGTGATCATATTGTTTCTAGCCACGTTTGATAAACTTCTATCCAGTCAAAACGCTCATAGATTAGGTTTGATTCGAAAATTCTAGGTTTAGGTTTCCGCCGAAACTATCTCGGACCCACCGAGTTGAAAAACTTGGTCCCACCGATTTGGCTTATGCCAATGCACAAGTGAGACTCGGTCTGACCGCGAATTACTTATCGGTGTGACCGACTTTTGAACTCAGTGAAACCCTAGCAGTCTCGGTGCCACCGAACTGTGACTCGGTCCTACCGAGTTCACTAGTTTAGGTTCCAAACCTGCTTCGGTATCACCGAGTTTGGAAATCGGTAGATCCGAGATGATTTCAGTGGGAAACTAAAACTAAGTTTTTGGATCATTCTTTTTGCAAAAATCTCTGCATTTTGTGATGCTCATCCACTCTATCTCCTCTATAATCTATTCACAGGGTCAGCAGTCAGTTTGCAGCATGTCAGACCAGAGTGATAGCCAGAATCTGTCAGAGCAGCAAGTGGTGATGAGTGAGGGCACTAGTCCCTCCAGTTCATCTGATGAAGGCAGCAGGAGCACTCCTAGCAATTTGCCAAAGGCTGCCACGAGACAAAGGAAGAACAAAACTTCATACTCTGAAGATGAGGACTATGTGGCAGAGGAAGAGGCCACTTCCAAGAGAATTGAACCAGCTCAAGGCACTAAGCCAGGTCTGAAAATCAAAAGGCCAGCAGGCAGGCAGCCCATGTCAAAGGCTAGAGCCTCAACTGAGAAGCCCACTTCACAAGAGCCAGCTGCAGCTGAGGGCAAGAAAAGGAAGGAGAGGGTGAAGAATACTATGGCTAGAGTGCTTGGCAAAGCTTCCATCATGGAAGAGGAAGAGGAAGAAGAGGCAGCTGCACCAGCGCCCAAGGCACCCAAGCTAATGGGAGATGCCATAAGGTCAGGGGGAGCTGCATCCAAGCCCAAGGAAGCACCTAAGGCTGCATCTAAGCCTAAGAGTGCACCAAAAAGAAACACAAGAAGCATCCCAGCCACTAAGAAGAACAAGGCCCCAGTGCCTGAGACTGTTGCTGAGGATGAGGAAGAGAATGTCCTTTGGAAGCTCAAGCCCAAGATCCTAGACCACAACGATGCTCATCCTGTGGTTGAGGATATGAAGCTCAGGAGAGACTCAGGGCTCAGGAAGTGGAGAGAAGCAGATCCATATGCTTCTAGGAGAAGGACTGCAGTGGACTACAGGTTTCATACCAAGGAGCAGCAGGATTTCTATGAGACAGTGCTACTTGACAAGAAGCCAATTGTATGTGACATGAGATGGGTCGACTGGACCTATATCAAGGACAATGAAGAGTACTACCCTGGAGTATTTGACAGCTTTAGTGCGTGTGGAGTTGCAGACTTTGTTGGGCAGAAGCTCACAAAGTGGAACGAGGAGCTAATCATGCAATTCTACTCCACAGCACACTTTTATCCGGATGGCAGGATCACATGGATGTTAGAGGGTACAAGGTACCACTCTACTGTTGAGGAATGGGCGAAGCTGATCAATGCCCCAAAGGAGCAAGCAGATGACTTGGACATTTATGCCAAGAAAAAGATGGACCACAACTCCATGTCCAACATGTACAAGGAGATTCCGAATGAAGCACTTGACACGTTCAAGTTTGGCTCAGTGCATTATCTGCTATCAGGATTGCCTACGATCAATTGGATCCTTAGGCACACCCTTCTGCCCAAGTCTGGAGATCACAAGATGATCAGAGGTCATGCGATCAATTTGCTTCATGTCTTTGACGTGCCTCAAAAATTCAAAGTCATGAGCCTCATAGTGGAAACAATCAAAAGGACTGCGGCAGATCAGAAGAGGAGCTGTGGATATGCCCCTCAGATTCAGGAGCTCATCAACTCCAAGATGGGCACGTGCGTATATTTGTTGGATAAGGAACACCTGCCCATCCGTCCAGATTTCGAAGATAATCAAGTTGTTATGACTGAGAATGAACCATCATCTGCCCATGCACAAGCTCAGAAGGAGAAGGCGAAGAAGGAGAAAGCTGCTAGGATGCCTACTCAAGCGGAGGCATCTGATTACTTCCTGAAAACCAAACAAGAGCAGCTTGGTTACCTGATTGCGTCCACCCTGCGGATTGAGCAGAGTATAGCCACCCTGACTCAGAACTAGGCGAGTTTAGAGAGGATCATTGAACAGAGGTTCTATGACTTGGACATCAAGGTGACAGAGATACAGACTGCCGTGGAGCAGCTCCAGGAGGACATGAATGAGAGGAGAGGCAGGACCACGACTGATGCTTTTGCGAGGGTGCCACAAGGTCCGAGGTCATCTGCACTGCCAGTTGCTGACACCAGAGCTACAACGTCTGCACCAGCCACAGCCTCAGTTCCACCAGCTCCAGCATCCACTTCAGCCTCGACTCCGACCACGTCTACCGAAGGCTTCGTCCTTGGAGTGCTCCGGACTCCACCACCACCTGAAGATCAAGCCTGAGCGTCGATCTAGTGCTATGCATTTTCTAGGAACTTTTTGGTAACTTGTTGCCAAAGGGGGAGAAGATGTATAGATCATAGGCTTCGAGAGAGAGAGTGTTGCTTTTCTCTCTTGCTTTATTTGGTGGTTTTTCGAACTTTTCTGCTTTTGAGTGCTTGATACTACGTCATTATTTGTGAGACATTGATGATCATGTGTTTGATCATAAGCTACACTTAATGCTTGCTTAATGCCATTATCCTATCTATCTTGTGTGATCATTCATTATTCTTGGTGATGAGTGCATGTATTTCATTCTCATCGTTTTGAGCGCTCCACCAAGATGTATGTGACATGGAAGAGTAACCCATGACTCTAACTCTTTGTGCATTTGCAGTCCAAAGCAAATTTTAAATATGCACAAATTTAGGGGGAGCTCTTACTTATCACATACTTCTCAAAGCGACGATATATTTCATGCTTATTATCATTTGTCGAAGCTTTGATCTATATGTTGTCATCAATTACCAAAAAGGGGGAGATTGAAAGTGCAACTATCCCTAGGTGGTTTTGGTAATTCATAACAACATATAGCTCATTGAGCTAATGCTATTCCAAGATGATTATTTCAGGAAAGCTCAATGATTGGCATGGCATGGATGTGAAAGTGGAACCCTCAAAATGCTAAGGACAAAGGATTGGCTCAAGCTCAAAAGCTCAAGACTCTTCATTTTATATTTTAGTGATCCAAGATCACATTGAGTCTTTAGGAAAAGCCAATACTATTAAGGAGGGATGAGGTGTTGCTTAATGAGCCTCTTGCTTCATGTGCTTAATGATATGCTCCAAAATCCTCAACTACTTTCCCATATCCACATATGACCTAAACCCTAAGCCAAACTCGGTCCTACCGATTCTTCCTATCCGGCGCCACCGAGTTTCACTTGTCATTAGCCACTGCCAAACCCTAGCAATTCGGTTCTACCGATAAGGATCTCGGTCTCACCGAGATGGGGTTGCAAACTCTCTGTTTCCCTTTCGTAACTTTTTGGTCTTACCGAAAGAGCGAATCGGTCCCACCGAGATTGCAATGTAAACTCAGTCTTTCCCCTTTGTAACTTTTCGGTCTCACCGAGTTCCACTCGGTCTCACCGAAAGAGAAAATCCGTCCCACCGAGTTTGCCTGACCAACTCTCTGGTTAGCTAATTACCAAATTCGGTCTCACCGAGTTTGTGTAATCGGTCTCACCGAGATTACGTTATGCCCAAACCCTAACCGAATCGGTCCTACCGAGTTGCATGTCAGTCCCACCAAAATTCCTAACGGTCACTAGGTTTACTACTTCGGTCAGACCGAGTTTTCTGATTCGGTCCCACCGAGATTGGTAAATTGTATGTAACGGTTGGATTTTGTGTGGAGGCTATATATACCCCTCCAGCTCCTTCTCATTCGAAGGGAGAGCCATCAGAACACACACACACCATTCCAACTCATATGGTCTGAGAGAGAACCACCTACTCATGTGTTGAGATCAAGACATTCCATTCCTACCATATGAATCTTGATCTCTAGCCTTCCCAAGTTGCTTTCCACTAAAACCCTCTTTCCACCAAATCCAAATCCTATGAGAGAGAGTTGAGTGTTGGGGAGACTATCATTTGAAGCACAAGAGCAAGGAGTTCATTACCTACACACCATTTGTTACTTCTTGGAGAGTGGTGTCTCCTAGATTGGCTAGGTGTCACTTGGGAGCCTCCGACAAGATTGTGGAGTTGAACCAAGGAGTTTGTAAGGGCAAGGAGATCACCTACTTCGTGAAGATCTATCGCTAGTGAGGCAAGTCCTGTGTGGGCGATGGCCATGGTGGGATAGACAAGGTTGCTTCTTCGTGGACCCTTTGTGGGTGGTTGCTTCTTCGTGGACCCTTCGTGGGTGGAGCCCTGTGTGGACTCGCGCAACCGTTGCCCTTGGGTGGAGCCCTGTGTGGACTCGCGCAACCGTTACCCTTCGTGGGTTGAAGTCTCCATCAACGTGGATGTAGGATAGCACCACCTATCCGAACCACGGGAAAAACATCCGTGTCTCCAATAGCGTTTGAATTCTCCAAACCCTTCCCTTTACATTCTCGCAAGTTGCATGCTTTACTTTCCGCTGCCAATATACTCTTTGCATGCTTGCTTGAATTGTGTGATGATTGCTTGACTTGTCCTACAATAGCTAAAATCTGCCAAGAACTAAAATTGGGAAAAGGTTAAGTTTTTATTTGGTCAAGTAGTCTAATCACCCCCCCTCTAGACATACTTTCGATCCTACACATGTCAGTCCCACCAAAAATCTGTAACGGTCACTAGGTTTACCTTTTCGGTCCGACCGAGTTTGTTGATTCGGTCCCACCGAGATTGGAAAACTGTGTGTAACGGTTGGATTTTGTGTGGAGTCTATATATACCCCTCCACCTCCTCTTCATTCGTGGAGAGAGCCATCAGAACACATACACAATTCCAACTCATGTTCTGAGAGAGAACCACCTACTCATGTGTTGAGACCAAGATATTCCATTCCTACCATATGAATCTTGATCTCTAGCTTTCCCCAAGTTGCTTTCCACTCAAACCTTCTTTCCACCAGATCCAAATCCTATGAGAGAGAGTTGAGTGTTGGGGAGACTATCATTTGAAGCACAAGAGCAAGAAGTTCATTACCTACACACCATTTGTTACTTCTTGGAGAGTGGTGTCTCCTAGATTGGCTAGGTGTCACTTGGGAGCCTTCGACAAGATTGTGGAGTTGAACCAAGGAGATCGCCTACTTCGTGAAGATCTACCGCTAGTTAGGCAAGTCCTTCGTGGGCGATGGCCATGGTGGGATAGACAAGGTTGCTTCTTCGTGGACCCTTCGTGGGTGGTTGCTTCTTCGTGGACCCTTCGTGGGTGGAGCCCTCCGTGGACTCGCGCAACCATTACCCTTTTTGGGTGGAGCCCTCCGTGGACTCGCGCAACCGTTACCCTTCGTGGGTTGAAGTCTCCATCAACGTGGATGTAGGATAGCACCACCTATCCGAACCACGGGAAAAACATCCGTGTCTCCAATTGCGTTTGAATTCTCCAAACCCTTCCCCTTACATTCTTGCAAGTTGCATGCTTTACATTCCGCTGCTCATATACTCTTTGCATGCTTGCTTGATATGTATTGTGTATGTTGAAATTGTGCCTAAAACTCCACTCAAACCAAAAAGGCCTAAAAATTGCAACTTTAGCACTAAGTGTCTAATCACCCCCCCTCTAGACACATCTACTTCTAGATCCTACACCCGCCCGCGGCGGAAGCAGCCTGTCGGCTCCGTACCAGGCCAGTCAGCAGGGCCCGCCCGCCGGCGGGCCCCAGCGGTCGGCAGAGAAGACGGAGGCCAGAGGCGCTGACGGCTGGGCCCGTGTCCAGCCGGATTACCATTGTACCCCTGGGGGTAGGCCTATATAAACTCCCCAGGGCACCCATGCAAAGGGTTGGAACCCATTAGCTCTAGGCCAGATCATATAGAAGGGAGAGAGCTAGCCTTGCCCTCTCCTACCTCCAAGAAACAGCTCAAGCAGCAACCGTGTAAACACTTTGCCATAGTGATCATGCGGAGACCCCGCAGAGCAGCAGTAGGGGTATTATCTCCCCGGAGAGCCCTGAAGCTGGGTAAGATTCGCCGGCGTGCATGCCTTCGCCTCATCCCGTTTCCAGGCACCGGCGACGTTCTACTCGCCCCCACTATGATAAGCCATCCTTTGGCATATGTCGCACCAAAGCCCCGACACTCGACCTAGCATGCATGCTATAACTTAGGGCGCCAGCGCTTCATTTATTTATGCTCAGGGTCTGCGCCTGGCTTTGTACAAAGGGTCACATGCCTTGTCGGCAAAGCTTGTACAAAAGGTGGCTTGCCGGGAGGCCCGGCAAGCCGCGCCTTATGGGTAAAACTTGCGAAGATGCTTGATGTTCCACGAGTTGCTCACTGGGACGGCATCTTCGGTCTCCAGGCGGACTACGCCGGGCCTGGTGACTCGCATTACTCGATAAGGGCCTTCCCACTTCGGCGTCAACTTATTGGAATTCTTGGCCGACTGAACGCGCCGAAGAACAAGGTCGTCTTCCTCAAGGCTTCGGGCATGAACCTTGCGTCTGTGATAGCGGCGCAAGGTTTGCTGGTAGCGTGCCGCTCTCACAGCCGCCCGAAGACGATCTTCCTCAAGGAGCGTCGCGTCATCTTGGCACAACGGCTCTTGCTCAAGCTCATCATAAGCGAGCACTTGAGGTGACCCGTATGTGAGTTCCATGGGGAGAACTGCTTCTGCCCTGTATACCAAGGCAAAAGGTGTCTGGCCGGTGGCTCGATTTGGCGTCCTTCTGATCGAGCAAAGAACCGCCGACAACTCATCAATCCAGCGCCTTCCACTCTTGTGCAGCTTGTCAAAGGTCTTCGTTCTCAGGCCTCGCAACACTTTAGCATTTTCCCTCTCTGCTTGGCCGTTGCTCCGTGGATGTGCCACGGAAGCAAAACAGACCTTGCTGCCGAGGTCTTGGATGTACTGCATGAAGGTGTGGCTTGTGAACTGCATGCCATTGTCGGTGATGACTCTGTTTGGCACACCAAAACGACAGACCAGTCCTTTGAAGAACTTGACGGCTGATTGAGCAGTCACCTTCCTCACTGCTTCCACTTCCGGCCACTTTGTGAACTTGTCGATTGCAATGTACAAGTACTCAAAGCCCCTGACAGCGCGGGGGAAAGGGTCCAGTATATCGAGCCCCCAAATTGAGAATGGCCAGGAGAGAGGGATTGTTTGAAGGGCTTGAGCCGGCTGATGAAGCTTCTTTGAATGGAACTGGCACGCTTCACACTTGGTTACTAGTGCCGTCGCATCCTGGAGGGCGGTGGGCCAGAAGAAACCTTGCTGGAATGCCTTCCTGGCAAGGGCCCTTGACCCTATGTGGGAGCCACATATGCCTCCATGTATCTCCGCCAACAGCTCCAGTCCTTCCTCCCGGGGGATGCACTTGAGTTTCACACCGTTTGGCCTCCTCCGGTACAGGACGTCATCGACGAACTAGTACAGGGCGGACCGACGAGCTACTTTCTCTGCTTCTTCCTACTCCTTAGGAAGCTCCCCTGTTTGGAGGAAGTGGACAGTATGCTGTGCCCATGCCGGAGCCTGGGGCTCGACGGCAAGGACCAAAGGCATTTCTTCTGCCATGAGAGCGGCTGTCTCTACGGCCAGGGCTTGACGCCCTGTCGGAGCCAGTCGCTCTTGAGCAGGCTCAGCGTCCGTGGCAGCACCCTTGCTGACAGCCCCAGGGGGCTCGGTAGGAAAGTACTTGCCGGGACCTGATTTCCTCCGCTTATTCTGCCCCACTGATGGTTCGACAGATGGTTGAGTTAACCGGAGCAAAAAGGTACCTGGTTCCACAGGCAGCTTGAATGCGGCACGCTTTGGCAGGTAATCGGAGATGTCGTTCTCCGCTCGGGGGATGTGCTCCGCCTGGATAACGTCAAACCGTTCCTCCAGCTTCCTCACCTCATCTACGTAGGCTTCCATCAATGGGCTCTGATAATCCTTGTTGACCTGCCTGACAACGAGCTGCGAGTCGCCCCTGGCGATGAGCTTCTTAACCCCGAGGTTTTCCGCGATCCTAGGACTAGCAAGCAATACCTCGTACTCGATGGTGTTGTTGGTGGACATCTCCCTGGGGAAGTGCATCTGGATCACGTACTTGAGGTGTTCTCCGATGGGTGCGACGAGTAGCACACCGGCACCGATGCCTTGCAGCGAGAAAGCTCCATCAAAGTACATGATCCAGTCGCGATCTGCTTCCTTGCTGGGGAGAGTGGTCTCCTGGAGTTCTTCGTCAGGCATTGAGGTCCATTCTGCGATGAATTCCGCCAAGACTCTGCTTTGAATTGTCGAGGTACTTTCAAACTTCAAACCGAAACTTGACAGCTCCAAGGCCCATTCCACAATCCTTCCGGTTGCGTCCGGGTTGTGCAGTATCCGTTGCAACGGGAGGCGGGTGACGATAGTGATCTTGTGGGCCTGGAAGTAGTGACACAGCTTCCTCGAGGCCATAAGGAGGCCGAAGAGCAATTTTTGCACGCCGGAATACCTCGACCTAGCCCCCTGCAAGATGGAGCTGACAAAGTAAACCGGGTGCTGCATCGTCTTCTTCTTTGGGACCACTTAACTCGACTGCACGGGCATTGCTTTGGTGGCACCGGACTCCGTCGGGGGCCGCGCCTTGTCGGCACCAGGCCCTGCCGGGGGAATCTTTGGCTTGCCATCCACTGGTTCTGCCGCCATTGCTGCCTCCTCGTCGACCTTCCTCTATGCCACCAGTGCAGCGTTAACCACTTGATTCGTCGCCGCCAGATACAGCAGCAACGGCTCTTGTGGTTTAGGCACAACCAGTATCGGCATGGAGGAAAGGTATTTCTTCAGATCCTGCAGTGCTACCTCGGCTTCTGTTGTCCACTCTATTGGGCCTGCCTTCTTCAAGATTTTGAAGAAGGGAAAGGCACGCTCGGCGGACTTGGAGATGAACTGGCTCATGGCGGCAACGCAGCCGGTGAGCCGACGCACATCCTTGATCCGCTTGGGCGCCTCGATCTTCTCAATAGCCTTGATCTTGTCTGGGTTTGCCTCGATCCCACGCTGTGACACAAAGAATCCGATAAGCTTGCCAGACAGAACACCGAAGATGCACTTCTCAGGGTTCAGCTTGAGGTTGATCTTGCGCAGGTGAGCAATTGTCTCTTCCAGATCTTGCACAAGAGTTGGCCCGTCCTTGGTTTTGATCACTATGTCATCCATATAGGCCTCCATATTTCTATGGAGTTGAGGTTCAAAACCAATTTGGACTGCTCTTGCAAACGTTGAGCCGGCACTCTTCAACCCGAAAGGCATCCGTAAAAAGCAATACGTACCACATGGGGTGATGAATGTCGTCTTCTCTTCGTCCTCTCTTGTCATGAAGATTTGGTGGTAGCCCGAGTAGGCGTCCAGGAATGATAATAGATCACATCCGGCCGTGGAGTCAACAATCTGGTCGATGCGCGGCAACGGGAAGGGGTCCTTAGGGCAAGCCTTGTTAATGTCTGTGTAATCAATACATAGCCTCCACTTCCCATTCGCCTTGCGCACCACTACTGGATTGGCCAACCACGTAGGGTGGAGCACCCCTCTCACCAAACCTGTTGCTTCCAACTTCCTGATCTCCTCTGTGATGAACTCCTGCCTTTCCAGAGCCTGCCTTCTGACCTTCTGCTTGAGGGGCCGCGCGTGGGGGCAGACAGATAGGTGGTGCTCAATCACCTCCCTGGGAACACCGGGGATGTCGGACTTGCCATGCAAACACGTCGACATTTGCCCGCAGGAAGGTGACGAGCGCGCCTTCCTATTTGGTGTCGAGGGTGGAGCCTATGATGAAGGCCCCTCCGGTGCCATCCTCCCCGACGGGCACCTTCTTAGTCTGCGGCGGCTCGGCTATGGATCTCTTTCTCTTGTCGGTAGAGCTCTCTAGCACGTCCTCAACGGTAGCACAACATTCCGAGGAGGTGCGCTTGCCGGAGTGGGTGCGAGAGGTCTTGCCGGGCTCCTTTTCCCTCCCGGGCCGTCAGCGGTAGGAGCAGGTGCCTTGATGGCAGTTGCTGCAACTGCTTCCCGGTAGAGTTGGTCGGCGCAGATCAATGCGTCCTTCTTGTCGGAGGGGACGGAGATGATGGTCAACGGCCTGGGCATCTTTAGCGTGTTGTAGGCGTAGTGTGACGCCACCATGAACTTGGCCAATGCCGGGCGGCCGAGGATCCCGTTGTAGGGCAAGGGGATCTCGGCCACGTCGAAGACGATCCTCTCCGTCCTGTAGTTCAACTCTCCTCCAAATGTCATGGGCAGTGTGACCTTTCCCTTCGACTGGCTCCTCCCCGGATTGACCCCATGAAACGTGCCCGTTTTCTCGAGGTCTCCACCAGGGATTTGCAACCTTTTGATCACGGCAGGCGAGATCAAGTTCAGGCCGGCCCTGCCGTCAACCAACATCTTGTTCACCCTGAGGTTGTGTATTGTTGGCGAGACCAACAATGGCAAACACCCGACCACGGTAGTGCGGTCAGGGTGGTCCTTGGCGTCAAAGATGAGGGGCGTGCTGGACCAGTTCAGCGGCTTCTGAGCGTCGAACGACGGCTCTGCTGCTGTAATCTCACGCGTCCATTGGTTGAGCCGGCGGTGAGAGGTATGCAGCGAGGCGCCGCCATCGACGCACATGGCCTCCGTAGCCGTCTGGAACCCTTGCTCACCAGACTCGTCGTCCTCGCCGTGACCGTCGTCTTCTTGTTTCTTGTCGCGGCCCCGGGCGGGCCTCTCTTGCTGGTTGTCCTTGCCGGGGCGGCCTCCTTGGCCGCCACGCTTCTTGCCGGATCCCTCAGCACCGTCCTGGTCCCTCTCCTTGTCCCACCTTTCATAATCAGCCTTTTGCTTCTCAGCAAGCAGCTCGACTTGTCGGCAGTTCTGGAGGTCATGGACCTTGGTGCAGTGGATCTTGTAGTATTGCTTGCCTGAGCTTCCTGGCTTGTCGGTAGCCGCTAGGGCCCGGCAGGCGGCGCACCCGGCAATCTCCTTGCCGGGGGCGTCTACCTTGACCTACTTGCTGGCACCGGTATCGCCAAATCCTTCAACAGCAAGCACGGCCTTGCCTTTGCGTTTCCTGTTGCGACACCAGCTCATCTTTGTCGGGGTGGCGGCGTCTTCATCAGTAGAGTCGGTTTCCACGCTGGCGTCTTCGCCGGGGTACTTCCTTCCCTCTTCAGCCCGGGCGCACCTATCGGCCAGAACATAGAGCTTGGCCACATCTTTAACCTTGGTCATCGCCAGCTCCTCGCGCATATTGTGAGTGCGTATGTTCTGGTGGAACGCACTAATCACAACGGCGGGATGAACGTCGGGGATGTTGTACTGCACCCAGCTGAATCTCTAGATGTACTTGTGTAGGGTCTCCCCTTCCTTCTGGGGAATGATATGCAGATCACTGGCTTGGCCATGAGCTTGGTGGCCTCCTGTGAAGGCGCCAACGAACTCATGGCACAGATCTGACCAGGATGAAATGGAATCTTCCGGCAAGTGCATCAACCAAGACATCACATTGGGCTTGAGCGCCAGCGGGAAATAGTTGGCAAGCACCTTGTCGTCGCGAGCCCCAGCGGCCTGCATCGTGATGGTGTAGATGCTGAGGAACTCAGATGGATGGGTCTTGCCGGTATACTTCTCGCCGACGTCGGGCTTGAACGTGCGGTGGGACGGCCACTGGAACTACCTCAGCTCACGGGTAAAAGCCGGACAACCCACCTTGTAAGGTAGGCCGCCGGGCCCCCCCGGTGCCGGGTGGTCCATAGCGGGTCCTGCCCGCTTGTCCGACTGGCGGCGCGTTTCGCGCCGACGCTCGACGGTGGTTCGAGCGTCTTTGTGAGCTCGCTCCCGAAGGACTTGGCGGTGGTCGTGGAGGGTCTGCGGGTCGGACGACGCTATGGAGATGTTGTCACAAGCGTCATCGCGACGGGCCGACGCCCGCGGCAGCCGGCGAGGAGGAGGAGAGTGCACCGTGGCCGCAGCTTCCCTGGTCCTCCCAGTGCCAGCATGTACTGGCTCGATGGAGCGTCGGCCCGAGGGCCCCGTTGGTCGCGGATCGTGTTTGTTTGCGACGGCGACGAGGCTCCGGATGGTGGCCCTCCACTCGTCGAGCTTCTCCGCAGTAGGAGGGAAGTCAAGGAGCAGCTGTGCGCGTGCCAAAACTTCCGCTGGCATGGGCGGCGGCGATAGTTGCATGGATCGCGGCACGCTTCGACTTCTAACTACGTTAGAAGGAGCTCCGTCCCGACCCAGCGGCTGCACGCCATTTTCGCCAGCGCTTCGGCGAGCGTGCTGAACTCCCTCATCTTGCTGATGACGCACAGGGCTCTTCCCACGACGGTGCCCAGGGTCACCATCGTGGTGACGCTGCTTGGCGCGCACACCATGAGAAGAGCGCATGATGGTCGCCGGTGTAGGTGTCCTGGAGGTCGCCGCGCCGCCCGGAGTCGGCACAACGATGCCCCTGGAGGGCCCTGCGCCGCCTGTGGGGGGCCAGCTCCGTCCTTGGATCCGGCGACGTGTAGCCGTCGTCTGGCGCGAACGACGCCGCTCGCCTGGCTCCGACTGCCTGGGCGATGCTGGTGCTCGCGGGTCGCTGCTCGGGTCCTGTCTGTGACCGGTCCTCTGCTCGTCCGCACCGGCATGGGTCGTCGGCTCCCAACGAATCGACCGCCGTGGTCGTCTTCTTCTTAGGGGCCATGGCGACGAAGAACTGCTAGGCTAACTACTAGACTAGATTCTCACAATTGCGCCCCCTACCTGGCGCGCCAAGGATGTCGGTCTGGAACGACATCTATGGGATCACAAGAATCCCTACTACGGTTGCCGGGGCGTAGAGTTGCGAGGAGAGCAGGGCTAGTAGACAGCACAAGGATCGTTTACCCAGGTTCGGGCCGCGAGGATGCGTAAAACCCTAGTCCTGCTTTGGTGGGTGTATTTCTGAGAGTTCTTGAGCTCTCGAACTAGCTGTGGTCAGCATGTGGTTCCAAAGAGCCGAATCCCTCTCCTCATCACCTCGGGTCTCCTTTTATAGGAAAAAGGGGTTGCCACAGTGGCACACAGGAGGTGGAAAGGTCTAAAGTGGCACGAGGTTATCCCTCGTATTACAGGAAAAGGTGCATTTAATGCATCGCTTAGGTGTCCTCTTACTTTATCAGGGACGGGGGCGAGGCCCGTCCCGTCCGTTGCCGCTCCTCCTCGCTTCGACACGCGCCTCGGCCGGGGATGCGTGTGGTGCCATATACGCAGGCAGGCAGCTAAGTTGGCGCAGTGGTGGAGCCTTCACGAAGATCTGCATGCCGCCACATAGGCGCTTGATGAGTTGGCCTGGGAGTTGCATATTGCCACATAGGTGCCCGCCCAGCCGGTTGGGCTGGCAGCTGCATGTGAACGGCGGTGGAAGCTTGGTCGACGTGGGCTTGGCGGTGGCCTTGCCGGCGTCTTTGGCGAGGGCCTTGCCGGGTGGCCCGACAAGGGTCTCGCCGTGGCGTGTTGTCGTCCCCGGCAAGGATCTTGCCGGGGGTCTAGTGGCCTTCCTTGGCAAGGATTTTGCCGAGAATCGTCGTCTTCTAATATGATCTTGAATATGCCTTCACAAAG